>NC_083561.1:34493514-34806969 GCF_019925205.1 Metopolophium dirhodum | reverse complement strand
AATAAATAATATCGCACTTAACATTTTGAAATGCATTTAAGTAAATTAGTTATTGGTATCTATCTGCTCTTAGTGGGGTGAAAGAAACAATTATTGATTTAATAAGTTGAGTTTCTTTTGTTGAAAAAAACAATTCAAGAGTGTATGTTTACTATTATTAGTAAAAGTAACGCAATAATTTCCTATTGATTGAAAATTAGTTGTATGGATGATACTTTATTGTATTGATTATTGATTTTAATTAATCTTCAGTAGATATTGAATGTTTTTTTTGACGTGATAGTGATACTGATACAATACTTGCTTACAATTTTATATGTTTATAGTAAATTGACCTAACCTTACTAAAATATTATAAGAATCATCAAAATCAAACGATATACATTTTCTGAATAGCTACTTGATAATAATAATAATATATAAAAATATATAAATATAAAAGCATAGTAAATATATTCAAAGTTAATTTTAATTAAACTTGTTAATTTTTTTTTACATACAGTACCTAAACTACGGTACATATTTTACAAAATTAATTTTATATTTTTGTTGTATTCAGAAAATGGCAATATTACAACTTGAGAATTTATACTGATTATTTCCTTAAATATTAATATTTAATAATAATAAATAAGCATACAACAAATTTACTTTGTTGAATATTCTTTGTTAGACAATTTATTTATTTTATAAAAAATAATCGTGATGAAAGTAGTTATGTATTATAATTTAAATTAATCAATTAACCTAAAACGTTGGTATTAAATTTAATCATGTGATAAAAAAATGTGTACCTACATTATATTCATATTTTTTTATAATTTTAATATAAAAACTAAAAAAAAAATATTTTCTGTTCTCTACAACAATTTTCTTGATTTTTTATAGATACTTTAAGTATACTAAATTTAATATTTTTCCCATTAAATTGAAAAAAGCTAAAATAATATAATATAATGCATTTGCTTTTATAGCCTGGATATCATCAGAATCATAAATGCATTTTTTTTGTTACAAATTATATTAAATTACTATGAAATGTAATGTTAAATATGTTAAGATACCAGATAGAATGAACTCGGCCGCGGCGTCGAGTTAAATTAATAATTTTTATTCAGCGGTGTATTTCAGGGTATAATTGTGTTTAAGTGTTTGCAAATCGAAAAAGTCTTAAAAATAAGTACATACACGATTTTAAAAAGACTTGAGGACAGAAAAAAAGTGGAGTTTTACTACTTGAATTTAATTTATTTATACATACGCAATGTGAGTGTTATTATACTATATAGTATCATCAAAACAAATTATTTTTTCGAACATTATATAATTTATCATTTTAATTATGTACTGTTTTATAAAATTAATTATGATTTATTGTATTGAACTGTAAAACTGTTTGGATTTTAAATATATAAAAATGCATACGGTTAACCTGTAAATTAGTAATCTTTGGTTATATTTGTTATAGCCATAGGTATCTACACAATAATATGTATTCACCAACAACGCATAACTTACTCAAGTTCCTAAGTATTTTAAATATTAAAAAAAAATGAAATATAATATAGTAGTTGGGTTGGCCACTGGGATAGTTGTCTTTAAATTTGAAAGCAGAGATAAATCATCGCATTCGGAAAATGATTCTGAACGGTGCTCGGTTCACTATAGTGTGTGTAGGACATATTTCAAACTTTAAACACTTATAAGAAAAAAATGTTGAATAACGATTTTTTATAAATTTTAAATTCAGAATTTAAATTAAATAATAAAAATACGATTGAAACTTTAAGTAGTAATAATATAACAAAAAATACTAAATAAGAAATTAACATGAGAGTTAATTTTACTCCTTCATTTATCATATAATATAATATTATATTAAAAAATGAAAAGAGATCAAAGTAGTCACAATCAATTTTATATTTTTCACAGTTGAATAATTAAAATAATACAAAATACTATAATGAGATACATATAATACAAACACTATAGGCACTATTCTCGCTTCGCTTACTTCTGTGTAAGCAAGCATTGTACTAAATATTTTTAATTTAAAAGCTGCAGTGATAAATTATTGTATTTCAAAATTGATTCAAAGAGGATTCCAGCATTATGCTATTTAAATTTATTAGAGTTTTCGACTTTTAGATTCTAGTTGAGCGATAAGACGATGTACTGGTTATAGTATTATTTTTTTATTTATGTATGTTAATACCTCTTCAAGTGTAAAAATGCTTTAATTTTCCATTATGAAGATGGTTTCTGGTAGAAAATTGGAAATTTGGGGAAGGAGGACGAAAATAAGAAACAATTTGTATATAGTTTTAAAAACAACCAAAAAAAAAATAAAGAAACATTTTTACGCAAAACCAGATTTTACAAAATCAATTTTATTTTTTATTTTAACTCAAAAATAAATACCTACAATAGAAACAGTCATATTAGTATCTACCGGATACCTATGATATAAGTATATAATGTTCAAAATATTTAAGTTCTTATTGTGTTATTTATTTATTTTTAGTCTTTATGTAATATATAAAGTATATTTGATGATATTATTGTGAATAAAGTACCTAATTTATATTTTATAAACTATTTACGTGGGACCCTGTTTTAATTTTCAATCTTTAGCTATAAAAGTTTAACATTTTATAAATTTTTAACTACAAAATAATTATTAAATTTTAAATTTAATAAATTATGTTAAAACTTGAACTTTAAATGTTAATAAAAAAAAATGTACCTATGTATTTTTAATATTTTTCATCTATCAGTGTAACATATATAAGGAGCTTTGTATTCAATTTCCAATCTTTTTGACCCAATGAATAAAATGTTGTTAATATTTAATGATTTCACATCTGGAACATGATGCTTTGTATATTTTTTTTCATGTAAAAATACAAAACACAAAATATCTTCATAAAAAGGTAATATTTTGTAATATTTAAAATAAGTATTTTAATTGATTTTAAATAAAGGCGATTTGTCGTTTGAATTTATTTTTGTAGGTTCATTTAGGCACTAAAAAATAATGCATTCATTGAAATAATACATCATGTATAAAACATTTCCGGAGGTAGTAAAAAAAAATAAATTCTGAAACAAAATGATGTATTTTAAATTTGACGTTTTCGACATTTGAATTAAATTCTAAAACGCCGTATATAATATTGAAACATCGAACGTTTCATACTTATCAATTCAATTAATTTTAATAGGTGGTGTCAAGCTGTCAACTTTCAAGTCGAGGACGTTATTCCTGTTTTGGTAAAAATAAAATCGTTACGATAGGTACTGAATATATGAAATAAATGTAAAATATTTCTTATGTTTTATACAATTATTGGTGTTATCAGAAAATTCAAAATTAAAATGAAATCACTGCACCAGAAGCATGATTAATATAAACAAGCAAGCATGACAAAAATATACAAATAAAATAAAATTGATAATTTTAATTCTATAGGGTATACAGAGTATAGACTATGATAATACAATTTGTATCTTACTCTGTATTAATATTCCACACTCCAAAAACACCACTCTTGCTACCTTCGTTGATAATACAGCCATTATTTCAACAAATTTCGACCTAACCAGAGTCTCTAAAACACTCCGAACACACTTAATTAACTCCAAAACTGGTTCAACCTTCAACCTGTGGAGAATTAAAATCAACGCATACAACTTTCTCGGTACGTCCAGGTCTGCACCCCTCCATGACTTTTAATAATGATACGTATCCCTCAAAAAAGTAACCAGATATCTTGGAGAAAAACTAAGAGAAAATCTCTCAACATTAAACTCCACAAACTTAGACGCCTCCTCAAATCAAATCTTCCACTCAATATCAAACTTTTAATCTACAAGAAAATTATTCGTCCATCGATGACTTACGATATTCAGCTATGGTTTTCGGCCAAAACATCTAATATTAAAATATTCCAATCATTCCAGTCAATTTGCCTTCACCTCATTACAAAAGCTTCCTGGTATACGTCAGCAATCTCTCCCTCAACTCTTACATCAAAATCCCAATCATTCATTCACAAGCCTCCCACTATTATAAATCATTTGACAAAAACACATTCAACCATTAAAATCCCCTAATTTCAAACCTCTCCTCTCTTACACTTTCTGATAACCCACCACGCCATCTTAAACTAAATTGGACTAATGACCTCCTCAACATTAAAAAAAAAAATAATAACATCCTAGAATTATGAAGTAGGGTCATTGGACCCCCCCCCCCTTTCTATCACGCCGTCCAGTCCTATATACTTGTACACTCATGTTACCCATATTATAAATTGTGTTACAGATTGTATATATATTCTTGTTTTCTAATAAAAAAAAAAAAATATAGTAGATAATGGATAACATTTTTGTTTTATATAACATTAAATACAAATGAATCTGTACAATAATGAGGTACGGTAAGTAATTATGATAGTAAATAATTGTAAGAGTTAAGAATTTATGAGTGTATGAGTGTCGTGAAGAGAAACAATAATTGGTAATACTTCATTTAATTATTCATTTATAAGTTTAATAAATCGCGATACCAGTAGCGTTCTAGCCGGTTGTCAAGAATAGAAAGGGAAGCCATGTTTTGTATTTACTTGTTAGTGTTGGAGATTAATTTATTATTTGGAATGAAAACGGTTATAATAAAGTTTGGCAAGGTCATTAAAAGTCATAATTTGTATATCTTTGTGTAATGTTACGTAACCTAGTTAAATACCACGCGTTATCACTGAGTCCAAGTAAAAACACTGAGCGATATATTCTGGGTAGCCTGAACACAATTTACGCATAATATTCATAAGTCCTTATAATAATCAAATTATTAAATTTACTTTATAATAGATTATTTTATTATTAAAATATTAAAAATAAAATTTGATAATTAGTATAACTCATACCCATACGTATACGCCTATGCCATACTATATTTCAAAAGATTAATAAGTTTTACGGTTTTTTTAATTTTTAAACTGAAATATTGACTTTTTTGTATTTGGATAAACTAAATTTTACATGCAAATATTGGATACATACCGTTTATCGGTCAAAACTTTCATACACATACAATTTATGATCAAAAAGTTGTTGTCAAACCCTTTTCGTTTATAATAAACATCTGAAAATATGAATTTAACATTCACATGGTGTCGCAATTCTTGCTACCAGTTGAAAACTTTCTAAATATCACAATGTATTTCTCAATATTTTTTTTAAAACTTATTAAATATTTATGATATATTATATTCTATACTAGCTGATGCTGCATATGGCGTTGCCCGTGATAAATTAAATAATGCCAGCGGATTTAACTTAAACTTCGTTAAAAGTAAACTACACACATATTATTTACACGTTCATTTGTGTGGTTTTTACTAAATATAAAATATGGGTCTAAAATTATAGAACTAATTAATTTAAGTTTCTTCACAAATTCTAAATACTATTAGTTACGCGATGGTTAATATTTTATTGGTTTGGAAACCCTTTTAATGTTATTTAATATTATTCTCTGCCTGTTCTTGCTTTCTGCAATATGTAATAAATTCAATGAATTAAAAATTACAATAAATGGATCAAATTATAAAAATTGTATTTATAAAAAGAAATAAAACATTTTATATAATGTCTAAAATATATAATATACTCGTTTATCATTTCAGCGATATACCATATATGTATAGACTATAGATATTTTATTGAAAATCAAACACTCTTGGCACATTGGATAAATCAAGACTGTTGTTAATGACACACAAGCACGGAGTATTTCAAGTGTGAACAGGATTTAAAAAGCTTGATGTTGGCCAATTCCATTGTAGATCCTTGATATGTTTTAAATATAATTATAATGATGACGCATCAAAATATCTCGGTTTAGAATAACTCCGGTAAATATATTTAAAGAAATATTCCAATTAAAATTAAAAATATCAGTAAATATATATAATTGTAATACACATACATATCATGATGTGTGTTCTACTGTTCTCACACCTATATGACGCAGCTTCAAACATAATCCACATTATTCACATATCATTATTGAAAATCCTGGTGCTCTACACGCGTGTTGAACTACAATTAATCTAATACCTACGTGTATAACTACAACATAGTCTAAGAGATGATTCAAGATTGATTTCATTTTTGCGAACTTGCGTAACTTTTGTTAGGATATAAAAATTAACACTGTTCACTGTTACAGTAATAGGTCACTTCATTTTTTAATTTTTTTACCCTTTTTTACTGATGATAAAAGTTTGGAAATTGAACTAATTATTTTTAACTAAACTACCTATCACCTTGGGAGATATTGTATTGGGACATTTATGAAGTAGTTTGGTTTGAAAGTATTTTGATAATTCTAAAATAAACAAATATGAAATAATTTACAATTTTTAAATCTCTTGGTTTATTGTGTTATCTTATAATTTTAAAAACTATACCATAATAATCAAATTGTTAAAATATCTATATTCATACACAAAATGTTGTGAAATTTAAGTAGGTAGTAGTAGGTACCATATTATGATAATATATTGTATTTACTTTAATATAAAAAATGGTCGGTGTAAGAAATTGTATCAATTTTGTAGTCGAAAATTTGTTCACTTGTGAATTATTAAAATTTTAGATTCTGAGTGGAACGATGAATGTATTGATTTTACAATGATGTGTGTTTTTTTTCTTTTTTTTTTTGTGTCTGTCATCACCTTTTAGGACAGTAAAAGTGCTTGGATTTTCTTCAATAGTAACTTTTCTGATAGGAAAGTGAATCTAGTTGGTACTTTGGGGGGTCTTAGTAGTTTTCAAAAGCGACGTGAAAAACAAAAGAAAAATTAAGGAAAAACAGGAATTTTTACGCAAAATCTGTTTTTGAGAAAATCGATTTTGGTTTTTGGTGTAACTCTAAAACAAATGACCGTGTAAGGACATGACATTTTGACTGAATGTTTATAATTGCATTTCCCATACACCATAACATTTTCCAAATATGTTGACTTATTTTGAGCTGTTTACGGACATTGTCAATTTCCATTTTTTTTAGTTTTTTTTTCTATAAATATTAATAAAATTTTACCTGTTGAGTAAAAAAGCTTGAAAATTTAATAGAAGGCTTCTAGGTTATTGTTTCAAAGGCAGATGAAAAAAATTAAAAATCCTTAGTCACAGTTTTTATTTATAAGCATTGAAAGTTCAAATTTTGACAAAATACGGAAAAATCACGAAAATTAGCAAATTATTTTGAGTTGAGAATTCATTAAAATTTTTCTTTTTAAATCTATGATTTGAAAATATAGTACAAGATTATCATAAGTTAGACTACCTTTATCAAAAAAAAAATGTCTACAAGAAAGTCAAATTAAATTTTTATGAGCGTTTGAAATTCATATTTTTACAACATTTGATATTCACTCGATTTCTCGTGTAACGATTTTCTTATATTGTTGTAATTAAAAAACGAATGACTGTAGATACTTGAAAATTTCACTGAATGTTTATATTAGCATTTTATTTACACGATAAAATTTTGAAAATATTTTGACACTTTTTGAGCTATTTACGGACATTGTCTGTTTTCAATTTTTTTAGTTTTTTTTTTCTATAAATATCATTAAAATTTTATTTGTTGGGTAGAAAAGCGTGAAAATTTAATGCAAGGCTCCTGATATATTGTTACAGTAGCAGTTGAAAAATATTGAAAATATACAGGCACAATTTTTTTTTATAAGCATTTAAAGTTCAAATTTTGACAACATTTATCAAATTTAAAATGTAATAATTATTTTGTAGTTAAAAATTTATAAAATGTTCAACTTTGGTAGCTATAAGGATTGAAAATTTAAATCAAGATTCCACGTAAATAGGTTATAATATATAAATTATTTCATTCACAATAATATCATTAAATATACTTTGTAATATCATAGGCTGACTGACCGTTTTCGCTCAGAATCGTTTTTCTTATACAATGATATTATATCATTGAATTCAAATTTAACACCATCCATTACAGTGACCCACTTGTAACATACTGTACAGCAGAGCGACATCCACTTACCCACCTTTTTAAAGTTGAAATTATTTTAATAATTTATTATGCTATTTAAAATTTAAACATGTATTTATAGCTATCAGCAATCGTGAATTATTTATATTGGTAATAGGTATCCATCTTAAGTAAAGGAGGAAGGGATTCATGAAATGATTAAATAATATTTAAAAAAAAAGCACACATTTCTGTAAAACCAATAGATTCTATGCATTGCTCATAATCTAAAAATGTCATGATGATCTATCTCCCATATTCTCCGTGGACGGTAAGTATTATTATTACTCTGTGGATAGGAGGCGCTATTTTTTTTTTACATTGGAGCGCAAAATGTTTAAATGTGTCATTGGATAGCGGTAATTCAGTTGTTATTTTAATCCCCCTAAATGGATAAGAATTATTTTGAAAGCTTATGATAAAACGTATAATAAATTTATAAATTCATTCCAGTTCATATTAACAGCAGAACTATCAAAATTATATATAATAAACAAAATTTTTTCAAAAATATATATATTGCAGTAATAAAAACACCGACGTTTAATTATTTTAGAAAAAATAAAATATAATTTATAGGAATTTTGTATTTTGGTAAATTAAGAAAATGTGAGAATAATATATTATTTATGCATAAAATATAATATTATATTTTATAAGCGTAAATAAATAACAATAATTTTTTTTTTTTAATTGATCGTAAAGCCCCGCAACTATGGCCATTAGCTGTTTTCGATTTTGTAGAGGAGGAAATTGTAGGTTTAGAAAACACGCGTGTTTTTGGTTTGGCAGATTTTTTTATTGGACACCCGTAGGTATCTGCCATGCCCGGATGGGGTATCAGTGGAATGGTGGCACTTCTCTCTGGACACGGTGACTTGTCCGAAGAAAAATTCCGCCCGCGGCCAAGGTTTTGAGCCGGCGTCGGTGGACGCCTTAGTCCACTCGGCCACTCCATCCTCCCAACAATAATTAAAAGTTCGTAAAATAAATTAACAAAAAAAACCAATTAAACGTACTACTGAAAACGGATAAATTAATAATTTAACAGCAGGGCGTACTCTTCGAATAAATATACATCAAAGGAGCATTTATAAAATAAATAAAATATTTTCGTAGTTGTGGAGTTATTTGAACCAATAAAATAATTAAATACTATTTAAAACTTTTAAATTTTCTACGGCGAGTTAAACTTGTACGCAGTTATATCACAGATAAATTTCACCCTTATTTAAACATTGTTTCTAATAAAGTATTGTAGCTTAAATTATGTTTAAACTAGGTTAAATAGATATATAAATAAGGACTTCTGTCTCAACAAGGAAATCTCTAGTTTTCTATTTGAATAACACCTTGGAAATGTCATTATAAATTGAGTAAATATTTTACTAAATATATTAAATTTAACAAATATTTTTCATTAGTATTTTGATGTCTAAGTATAAACAGTATACTTGTTCAAAATAAATCAAATACATTTTTAATCCGCTCATTAGGACAGTCTTAGTAGATTTTAGTTGGTTTCTAATGAAGTGCAATGATATTTTTCTGCATAATATTGTATTTTATACATATTATAAACACGTTCAAAGTTATTATACTATTTAATTTTCTATCGTACTTCTTGTTTCTAGTAATTATAATTATACTTTAGCATAAATAATGTATAATATTAAGCACATCAAAAGCTGGATACACAACCATGGGAACATGGCTACTGAACCATCCAATGGATTAGATAATACTGATTTTCAATTTCCTAAAATCAGTGAAATCCTTTTTCGGATTCATTAATGTCAATGAGAGTAAAACACGTTGATTAATTATTTTTTTCCAGTTTTATCATTTAAATTAAAATTAGTTTACAACAGAAATATTAAATTCAAAACTTTAGTTCGAAAACATTATGTTTATTTAGATTTGTATACGTTGATATATGTAATCATAATAATACTAATAATTTTTTTGCTTTTAAAACATCGATTTATTCATATTTGTATGTATTTTTATGCTAGATATCCATTTCGGCTGTAAGCTATTTTTTAATTAAATGATGAAATTGGACAAAAATAATTTACCCTTATTTAATGTCATGAATTATAATTATAATTGGTATATTATTTCTTGAATATTGCAAACTAATAAGTCATAATTATCAACATATTCAAATTAATATCTATTATATTAAATATAATAATATTATTAACGCTGTTTAATGACTAGTTGTATACTTAATTAATGGATAAGTCTTAGATAATATTAGGTAATGACCAAGATTTTTCAAAATTTGTTATTTAATATTAAGAAATATTTTGCCTAGTGTTTTTATTTTATTTGATAAAAAAATAAATAAAAAGTAATTCAACACTTAAATAAGTTCACAGCCAGTGAAGAAAACGACAAAGTTAAGAAATCAGTAGAAAACTCGTTAAGCCGATTCATAGACGTAATTTCATCCTACCCCATACCCGGCCATAACCATTAGAACAAATAATTAGTTTAGTTGTCAGCTGATATTATAAAAGATAATCTATTTAAAATATATAATACGATATTTCTATTTTCTATGAATTTTGAGATCGACGGGAAATATTATTAATATTCACAATATACACCTAAATTGATGATCTGATTTAGTCAAACTATTAATTACTTCTATACTGACAGATTAATAATAGGCAGTTTATTCATACATACATACATACATACATACATACATACATACATACATAAATACATACATAGTACATACTTACGTAAGAATATACAAAATATTATATTAAGTTTAAGTTGTTCAACCCACTCTCGTAAAGTTTTTTAGAAAAATTAAGAGAGATACTAAAATATTTTTAAATCTTAAACGATGTATAGGTATATACTTCGTCTCGCATCGCCCCCTCCTAATTTAACCACTTACTTCGAACTAAAATTATTATGATAGTACATTAGTACCTATACCTAAGAAAGTTCCTAATATACAATATATAATATATTCATCAACCTAGTAAGAAACTTGCAATCATTGAAGAATTTTATAGTTATGCTACAGGTTAACTCTTTGTTAGGTACATAGACCAACTACTAGACAAGAACTGTGTATAACTACAGCATTACGAGTGGTGTAACAATATCTCGCAGTGATGTAGCCAGTCTTGACGACAAAACACAATAATCTATATATATTATTTGTTGTCCTTACTCATTTTAATTTAATATGTGATCTTAACCAGTGCTTAAAATTCCTTTACTTAGAAACCAGTATATGATAGTTTTTTTCTTCTGTTTCAGAGTATGATATTAAAGCCATTAAACTATTGTTTATTTATTCATAATTTAACAATGGTATGTTTTATAATTTTGTTAATATTTAAATTAACTCATTCGCGAGCATTTTTTTTTTTTTTTTTTTGTTTTTTTTTTTTTTTTGGACGTTGAAATCAATACTTGGTGTTTATAATATATGCTGATTTTACTTTATAAATTGTATTATACACATTCCATATTATTATATTAATAAATGATCATAATATTTACAAAGTTATAATATTTTTTAAATGTATTTATATCAGTCATTAATAAAATAAATTCATATTTATTTTAATTTGTTGGTTGATTTTCGTGTGATTATTTTATTGAGTATTTATTTCAATATTATTAAAAATACATGCCGCTGATCTATAAACACCAATCTTGTATATACCACTGACATGTACACCGTGACTATCATTTATAACTCAATAGTCAATACATCAGACTATTTTTTCTTTCAACATTGTCTTTAGTGAATAAAAAAATTATATATTTTCTATCTTTCTTATTACTATTGTTCCAATGTTCCAGAGTTAATTCTAAAGGACATTCATCAAAGTCACACTCAGGGCGTATTTCCTCAGAACGGCCCTCAGGCTAATCCACAAGTTACAACTGATATTGAATAATAAATTATTTTTCTACGCTTTACTTACAAAATGTATTTTATCATTTCTATCGTTTAATTTAATTAAAATCCATGTATTATGTTATCATGTTATCATGGAGTATTGTAGTTAGAAATAGGTATAAGTGTATAACTAATTTATTTTTAATAATTTAGTTTTTGCATATAATTACAAAAATGCATCGTTTACTTACTGCCTACTTAAGTGATAAAAAATGTATAGCTTAAATACAGTCACTAAACATAATGTCTTGATCCATTTATTTTTATTTAAAGTATAACTTTGTTGTAAATATTTATATAATTTAAAACAGTAAATATTATTTGTTTTTAATGTAATAAAAATGTTATACACCCTAATTTATTTCATAATAATATGTGAATAAAACTCGTATTTTTATCGATAACCTTTAAGGCTAATAGGGTTAACAGCTGTCAGCTATATTATTATTTCTCTAAATACCAACCAGGTGTTAACAACATAATAATACTGTAAGACTATAATATAGTAAATGGTATTATGGTCAAAGGTGAGAAAAACATATATTATATGGTTTGTTGTGAACGACAAATAGTTACTAAAATTGTAAAATCACATACTACATAATATTATTCTGCGGATAATCAAATTATGCTCCGTGGAACCTTTGGATTCCAAAAGAGTGAACTAGGGGCAGACACATTCAAATTCAATATTATTAATTTTATTTTAATGATCACCATGTTTTATAATACATTTTTTTAAATTTATATTTCTAGTGTCTTGGGATCCTTATATTTTTTTTAGAAACCCAAGAGCTCCGTGAACAAAAAGTTTGAATACCAACTCTATATATTAAACATAAAAAACGAATTGCATAGGTACACGTGCAATTTACTGCAATATTAATATAGACAATTAAGTAATCAGTTATCACTAAATCACCAATCGCCTACTACACTATTATATTATAACATCATATTGGATTACATAAGTTAATATTTTTTTTAAGGTGAAATAATTATAATACAGATCCGTGGTGATCATTTTTCAGTCCCTATTAATACTCCATTGTTGACTACATAGTGTTTTTTTATTTATATTTATTACGATTATTGTAAATACAATTTGAAATTTCGTCAAAATGAACTTCCATTTTAGGTTGTATACTTATGTATAGGGTATTTTAGGTTAAAACGTTCCGAGCTTTGTATTTTTGATTATATTCACTGTATAAACTAATAAAAATGGTTTAAAATAAAAACTGTTAATAAAATGGTATTATGTAATTGCATTATATATTCATGAACATAAATCACAATTATTATTATTTCAAAACAATACTATTTTGAAGGGATCAAAAGTTTAATTATTGTATCTTTGAAGGTTTTACTTTAGATAATGAAGGTTAATAACGTGTTACGTGTGGTTATAGTAAATATTCTATGCAATAATGTGTCGTATACTTATATCTGGAATACCTGTTTGGAAAATTCTCAATACCAATATTTAGTTTAATTTTGAATACATTTGTCATTTCTAATTAATCATTATTCCATCCCAAGGCTACTTACTATGTTACAATATATATTATATAATATATATAGAATAACTGATCAAATATGAACAATGAACATACATTAAGAGAAGGTTTAAAGGTACAATAGATGTAATGACTTTCACATATCCCAGTAAAATTTAATTGTTAGCAAGTATTTTTTTTTTATTCATTAAAAAATATAATTTCATATAATTGCTATGGTCAAGTATGTTTATCCGGATATAAGCGGTCACTCGCCGCGTATTTGTGTTTGTGTGTGTGTGTGTGTGTGTGTGTGAATGTTTATGGTTAAGTTTTGCACAATAGCATGTCTTTATTCTATAGCAAACATAATTTGATACTCAGAATAGCTTTACCCTTGCAGATCAGGGATACAGACTGGTAAGGATGTTATATGGATAGACCTCACAATATATCATTCGGTTCTACAAAACTCACTATTATTCGGTATCCTTTCTTAAACCCAATCACTATACATCATCCAAACAGTTCAATATAATGGCTGTCCAGAAAAATGTTAAGAAGCATATAAATAGAAATGATTTAAATATACTTACCTATATTAAATTTTAATTAGAAAATTATTAAATAATTTAGCTACGTGGTAATTTAGATTCTGAGCAGAGCGATAAATGTATTGATTTTAAAATGATGTGTGCTTTTATTTTTATTTTTTTTGTTATCTAAATCTTGTATTTAATTTATAAAATGTTTAAATTGAAGATTGAAAATTTAAATCAAGATTCCACGTAAATAGGTTATAATATATAAATTATTTCATTCACAATAATATCATTAAATATACTTTGTAATATCATAGGCTGACTGACCGTCTTCGCTCAGAATCGTTTTTCTTTTACAATAATATTTTATCATTGAATTCAAAATTTAACACTATCCATTACTGCAGTGACCCACTTGTAACCTACTGTACTACAGAGCAACAACCACTTGCCAACTTTTTTTTTTCTATAATCATTTAATGTTTAAATTTTGATGAAATACGTAAAAATCAATAAATGTGCAAATTAGTTTGAGTTAGCAATTCATAAAAAAATTTCTTTTTAAATTTAATATTGAACATTTAAAACAAGGTTCCGTTTAAATAGGTAAATAAATTATTACTTTATTCACAATAATATCATCAAATAAACTTGGTAATATCATTGGCTGACTGACCGTCTTCGCTCAGAATCGTTTTTCTTATACAATGGTATTATATCATTGAATTCAAATTTAACACTATCCATTACAGTGGCCCACTTGTAACCTACTGTACAGCAGAGTGCCACCCACTTGCCCACCTTTTTTTATTTGGCTTCCTTAAAATAGTATATATAATACAATACTAAAAAAGTACAAAATGTTGACAGCCGGAATATTTTTAAATAAGATATTAAGTTATTTATAAGTAAAAAAGTATTAGCATACATAGTTAAAAAAATGTATACTCATTGTAAAATTGTATTTATATGAAAATTACTAACCAGCTATATAGTATATAGACGAAATAGTATATAAAATGTATATATTTTTTATTTATACTGTTATAGTGACATTAGCGTTGAAAATAATCGACGTACTCGTGCCAAGGTACGCGGATTTAAAACAGTCGGTAATACTTGGATGCAATTTTGACGTAGGCCATGGTAAACTATACTCTGTTAAGTGGTACAAGGATGATCACGAATTCTACAGGTTCATTCCAGAGGATCGACCAACCATCCAAGTTTTTCATCTTCCTGGTATTATATTGGATGTTAGTATTTTGTTATTCATTTAAAATCACTTATGTATAATAGGTAATATGTACTATATCTGCATATATCTGCAATATTTATTACAACATACAATTTTAATAAAAAGTTAATAATATTGAAAAGAAACATAATATTAAATTATACCAACTTAAACAACTGTATTACATTCTTAATAACTGGAAAAATCAGATGAAGATATACACAAACTATATTTATTTCAAAAAGAGAAAAAGAAATAAAAATATTTGTTTTCCAATATATATTGTTAAAAAAAGATTCAACTTCTCATTGATAATTATATTCATAAAAGTTTAGTAAAATTTACTAAATATATAAAAATTTAACTTAAAAAAATCAATTTAAGTAAGTAATAATAAAAATGGATAGGTATATAATTTTAAAATGTTTTAACTACAAATAGTAAATGTAAAACAGGTATTTTAAATAATTATTGAAAAAAACGGAAAAAATTTCTTTTTAAAAACTATATAGCAAAAAATAAAACGTGTAGAAAATTAGTTAAAGTAAAATCTTATTTAGAACACCCTGTTGGTAAAATAAAAATATCTACAAAAACTAAATTTAAATAACATGGGTATTGGGTTATTATAAAAATATATTTGAACTAATATGAGGAAATTAACATTTAACATTAGTCCGTATTAGTCACATATTATAAGAGACATCATTAAAAGTTTTCGAGATAATAATATACATATCCTATTATTTCGATTGTTGATACAAAGTTATTATTGTTTGTATATAATTGTTGTTATAATTAAAATTATTAATTAATATAAAAGTCATATACCGTATTTAATTACTTGAATATAAATCATTTAAATTAACCTATTTTAAATAATATATGATTCAAAATCTGATACCATATTAATAATATAAACCGATGTATTCTTCTTATAACCAAACAAAGTAAATTTAGAAATTCAATATAATTATTAGTAAATATAAATATATATGTTTAGGTATATATAATATATTATGACATAGGTACCTGTTTAGTCATTGTGTTAATTATATTAATGAAATATAGAAATATTTCAACAACACACATTTCTTTTGAAACGCAACTTTTTATACTGAAGTAACCCTCATTCCTCAGTTTATATTATTTTTAATGGTAAATAAACTCGAAAACTTACAATATAGGTTCCAAACTTTATCTTTTAACCATGAAATTCGTAAATATCTTTATTACCTTTATTTCTAGAAAGAGGATAAGGAGTTATTTTACGTTCGTTCATAAGGTATAAAATCCATACTTCCTTCTCAAAAACGGATGCTATTATATGGTACCTAATTACAAATTGTATAGGTAGTAGGTACCATTGAATGTATCGAACAAATTATATGCTGTCAATTATTGATAATATTTTTTTTTTTTTTTTTTTTTCATAGGCAACATAGGCTATTGGGTGTGGGGAGAGCACTGTAGGTTTTTTATATTGGGTAGGTTGGTACACGTGTGTATTGTGTTTAGCAGAATTTCTAATGGGGCACCCGTAGGTTTCTGCCGTGCCCCGGGGTGGGGGGATGGCGGCACTTGTTCTCCGGACACCGTGACTTGCACGGAGAAAAATGCCGCCCAGTGGTCGAGGATCGAACTCGGACCGGCTGTGCCGAATCCGTCGCGTTAGACCGCTCGGCCACCTCGTCCCCCTATTGATAATATTATATTGTATATAGGTACATAATTTAGGTATTGATACAAATGTGGAATTGTATTTAAAAACACTTAGGTAACCTACTAACACAGTAACACCACACCCAATAAGCAATACTATACTCTATTGTTTCTTTAAGATGTGACTTACATCTATACTAATAATAACTATATATACATAACTGTAGGTTAACAAAAGTTTATTGGGTCCAATCATACCATGTAATTTACTAATAAGTACATTTTTATGATAGTTAATGATATTTAATTTAGTGTCTTTTGGGAATAGACATGATAATAAGAAACGAACAAAAAATAAACTACACATTGACAAAAATTAAAAACTTCTAGGTAACTAAAAAGTATACAAATTATTTAATTATACATATATTATGTAAAAAAATTAATTTTAAAATTGTTATGTCACATTTCAGTACCTAGGTATACCTATCACTGAAAAATCTAAATCAAAATAAATACAAATGTCAAATTTGTTATATTTTAAATCTAAAATACTTAAACAATAACTAAACAATTAAAATTTGAGATTGAAATATAAAATAAATATAAATGTTTGATGATTGTATTTTAATTACCTATAAATAAAATAATATAATGACCATAAAAATCAAATCTGAATGTGACTAATAATTCTTTTGAATTTTGAAAAGTATTTTATTTTCAAATATAATTACGTCTAAGACAGTACCTATTTAAAATACTTTCCAAACACCTACTTTATTTAAAAAGTATTCTAAATACTATAAAATAGTTCACTTACAAAACTGCTATGCGATCATATAAAATATTACTATTCATCTTTGAAATATTTAAACATTCAATTATACAATTACTACCTGTATGTACAATGAACCGTCAAATTAAGAGATTTTAATATATATATATATATATACCGGAGAACAAGTGCCGCCACCCTCCACCGAGGCATGGCAGATACCTACGCGTGACCAAATCAAAAATTCTGCCAAAACAAACACACAAGTGAATCCCCCTACCAACAAGAAACCTACAAACAAAACAAAAATAGCTAATGGCTTTAGTTGCCGGGCTCAAGCTCAATAAAAAAAATAAATATATATATACCTATATCTTTTAAAAAGTAATAAATTAACGCAAACTAGAATAAAATAAAAATAAACATAGGTAAATATAAAAATATACACAAAGTAATAATACAATGTTGTACAATATATTCTTCTATATCATACGAACACATTCAACTTTTTCAATGTAATTATGTCTAAAATCTTAAGTTTGTTCGTTTGTTTTTTTTTTCATCCACATATACAGCGACTAGCTAGTCAAAAACATATTAAGTAATATAATATGTGAGTAACTATAATTTATAATAATATATATATTTGTGTTACGCTAATAGCTAAGTTGTTGAAGTAAAATAAACGTAATTTTTAAAAAATTATAATAATAAATATAGCCATACACATTATACGTACCTACTACATAATATCACTGTGCATTAATTGAAATAAATTAATCTAATTGAGTTCACTGAATCTACTGTCCAGGTAATAATGACAAAAGAAAATATATATTTTGTTGTTATACAATTACAATTCAAATAACAAATAATAGGTACGGTTATTTTAATAAAACATTTTTTTAAATGTTAGGTAAATTAAATTAAATTACCAAGTTATTATTTTTTACATTTAATAGTAGTAATATATATATATATCAATAATATATGTATATATGTAAATATATGGACAATTAGTACTTATTCCTTTGATGTCAGCTAAGCATTTAGGTACGGCTAATTTTTCTGAGTCATGTGTGATTTCTTTAAAATATCTGGATATTTATACTGCGAATCAGTTTTTTATATACCCGGGAAATTGAATAAACTTCGTTTCGTACAACGCCAACAATTAACAAATATAGGTAGTTTTTTTTTTTTTGCCGAATCGTATATCGTATACCGCAATAATAATATTACCTTCAACCACAATAGTTTTGGGTGTACCAAATAAATTATAAATTAAGACATTTTAACAACGATCTTACAGTGCGTAAAGTCTAGAATAATATAATTATATCAAACACATATTATTAAACTGTTTGTCGGGCTAGTCATTTAGAATCATAGAGTTAAATTTTTATTTCCCAGTGAAAGCTATATTTTAATATACAAGTAACGAGGTTTTATGCAGGTAAGCTATTTGACTCGGGATCAAAAATTAAGGTAGACAATAATACGGTATTTTAGATAAACGAAATTATTATGTGTAATTTTTTTTTTACGAGATAAGCCAAAAGTAAAATATACTTTCCAGGACATTTTTATCTTGGCCATATTACTGATTACCGAGTTTGTTTTACCTACTCATAATATTATATATTAATGTATACATATAATTTGATAATTGGTATTATTAAAATATAAATTTATCTGAAAAAAAACCATTTTATACACTATACAGCTAGTTTATAAGAAAATTATTACAATTGTTAAACTGATGTATTCATATAAAAATAATAAAATGTTTATTAAGTTATATTTAAAAATGAAATGAAATTTATTCATAATTTAATAAAACGCATATTTTTATTAACTTATAACTATAAAATTGGTTTCATTTTAATTAAATTATTAAAGAATTCCTTATTAAAAAAACATACACATGTCTAATAATAAAAATATATAAGGTACATTTTTGAGAGATTTTTTTTTGTACATTTGGTAGCTTTTGTATCTACTCTATTTACTTTTATTTATTTTTGCAATTTTTGCAATTATTTTTTTTTTAATTTATTTTTTGTTAATCATGATTTATGAATCATAAATTATTACATTATATACATTAATGATACAATAATCAATTTCAATCTCTTTGCTCAAACTATAAGTCTGAATAATTATAAATTTTAATTTTAATTGTCCTTTGATCATAAAAGGTCTTATACATTTTTAATTACATAGGTGTATTTAAAGCAAATTAGCTATTAATTGTTTGTATTATTATTAAAATCAATATCGTAGCTTAAAGTTATTTCTCATTAAAATGTATATTATTTTTGTTTTATGTATTAACAATTAATAATCATGGTAAAATTAATAATATTATGTTTGTATAGTTATCTCATTGTAACATGCGAAAAATCACACTAAGTAATCTCACGTTGCAAACTAGTGGTATATATCGATGTGAAGTCTCGACGGATGGACCAAAATTTGAAATGGTTTTTAAGTCCGCAAACATGAATGTATTAGGTAAATATTAAAACATATTGATAAATTACATTTTTGTAAATATAAATAATATGACCATAAGCGTGCGCACAGGGGGGCGTGGCCCACCCTACGAGACCTACCGAAATTTGTATACATAGTAATACATGATCTGAATATCACGATTTTTGATTTTTTAAATCATTAAACGTTAAATAGGTAGGTGAAAAATAACATAGTCAGTACTCAATGATAATAAATAATAATAAATTAAATGTCTTTAAAAATAAAATTGATAACATATTACCAATACAGATTGCGAAATTGTATTTATTTAAAATTTAAAACTGTGTTGACAATTAAAATATTTCTTATATAATTTTTAAAAAAATATGTATCTGTTTTTTATCATATGAATGATTTGTGCCTTAAATGGTGAGTGATTATGAGTAGGTAAATTAAAGTATGTAACATTTTATCTGTTTCTTCCATCAGAGTTCGGGTTTCTTAATCTTTATTGACTTAGCCCACCCTGCCACAAATGTCTGCGCACGCCTATGAATATGACCATACAAATATTTTTGTACTTAAAACTTACGTAATTAATAAAAAGTGGACAAGTAGGTACCTAACGCTCTGCTTTACAATTGGTATCGAGTGTATACCTCATCATTGCGTAGGTCAATGTAATAAATGTGTTAAATTTATATGCAGTGATAAATCATTGCATGCAAAAAAACGATTCTGGGTCAAAATATTTTGAAAATTATACCATGTATAGAAAATGCTAATATAAACATTTGGAAAAAATATCAAGTATCTACAGTTGTTTGTTTTTGATTTGCAACAAAATCTAATTTACCCAAAACCGATAGATATTGCATAAAAACATCCCACGTATCCCTAATTGTTGTTGATTTCTCAAACTGTTAAGAAAAGTACTGGGGATTTTTGCTTTTGACAAAAAGTTAGTACAATTTTGATAATTTACATTTTAAGCTTGGTTCACGCAATGGGATTTGTTGGCTCGCGAAAAACGGTTACTGAAAATAAAATATCTAATTATTATTACCTGTTGGATATAATTTTAGACCTGTATTTTATACTTGGTAAAAACCGGGAACACCGTAGCTGCGCACGAATCGCCACCATCTTATAAAATAGCACCGTAAGTCCGCAACACAATTTTTTTTTGGAACCGTAACCCCGCCAGTACATTTTTTATCGATACCGTAACTCCGCAAATGATAATTCTTAGATTATATGTTATATAATACGCGTAGATCAAATAACTATAAATAATATAGCAATTTAAAAATATATTCTTAAGTAAAACTGCTTAAAAGTAAAGTCATATCAAAAAATTATTAAATAATATATAACATTTTAATAGCAAAAAAAATACTATCGTATAAGATCAACCTTTATTTTTATTTTATAACCTTTTTTTTTCGCATAATATAATAATAAATGTATATATTGTTAAATGAGGCTAAACATTTTACATATTCATATCTGTCAATTGTATTTTCATTATCTGTATAATTTAATTTTTTATTTATTTGTTCGTGTCTAATATTATCTTACATTCATTTTTATTAACAAAATTCACTCTGCATTTCTTAAATTGCTAATAATTTGTCGAATAAAAATGTTTGTTTCAATGTTTTCATGCGAATGCGCGTACATGGTCAATGCCAATTTCAGTGGCGTATATAGGGGGTGGGCCTAGTGGACTGCAGCCCTCCCCCCCCCCCCCGAAATTACAGTCTTTTTAAATAGAACAACAATATATTTTATTAGGTACTATTAAAAGTTATAATATTTCATAGCCTGTTGGAAAATAACAAATACGAATATATTTATAGAAACTGTTAAATATATAGTAGACAGTAGCCTCTAAGTAATATGTCACTTGTTAGTTCCTATCTACTATAGCCCACCCCAAAAATTATTTCTATATACGCAACTGGCCAATTGTATATAATTTTGATATACACGACTTAATGATGCATTTAAACTTATTTTTCACTAATAATACATTTTTTCTTTGACTGCATACATAACACTAATGTCATTGTTCGTATTTAATGAAACAATATTTAATGTTTAAATATTTTGTACGACTTATATTTACTGATCAGTGATTAGTGATTACTGTCGATTCGTTGAGTCACAAAGCACGATATTTACAAGACACGCACACCATAGACAATATAGACAACACACGCAGATATAGACAATTAATCGGTACACAATAATGGCTAGACATGGCCTTGCAGATATAATAGTTTAATTTCAATATGGGTTTACGCCGATATAGCGATGTGTTAATAGGTTTATTGATAAATGTGCATAAATGTGCAGCTCTAGTGTTTAAGATATTTCAAACAGTTGTATGGCGAGCGGGCTTTTGGTGTTTTAAAAATATTTCTAGAATGCGGAGCTACGGTGTGTCCATTTTTTCGACCGTTTTTTTTCGACATTTTTACTGTGTATGTGGATTCACAAAATATTTTTATTCATGCGGAGCTACCGTGTGTATCCTCAAAACCACCCAAATGACTGTGATATAGAGAGTTTAAGACACTCCAGTTTAAGTAAATCCACTGGCATTATTACAATTATCACGGGGAACGCAGCGCCGTGCAGGATCAGTTAGTATAAAGGCCTTATATTACTTGCTTCCCGTAAGATTGCTGATAAGAATTTCTGATACTATTACGGCATCTTACTCTGATGAAAATTACGTTTCATATTGAAATTACCATATTGATATAATTTGATAAAATTATAGGAGTGGTAAGACAGAATGATGCAATCAAATTTATTGATACTCAAGTTATAAAATTTAACAAAAGAGATATTTATAGCTAATGATTATCATACATTTTTATCCAATATTAACAATATTCAACATTTATTGTTTATAAATATTAAATATGTTACTAACTAGGTAAGTACTTAAGTAGGTACCCAGCTGTACAATTATTTCAATACCTCATTTAAATATCTAATTTTGACCAAATTTGAATTTAAAATACTTATAAAAAAAATCATGTTTATATATTTTTTAATTTGTTTAGTTCTAGTATGAATTACTTATGAAGAACTTGTTTTAAATTGTCAAGTTTTTGCTATATAAATGGACCGTTTTATACATTTTAAACATTTAAACTACAAAAAAAATTGAAAAAAAACCTGCCTATGTGTCTATAATATTTTTAAAAATGTATGAGGAACTTTACATTAAAATTTCTAGTTTTTTCATATTTAGAATGGTAATATTAATAAAATCAAATTCTTATCTCACTGAATTTGACTTTAAAACGAAATCCATCAATAAAAAAATTATTAAATTCACAGCCGTGCTTATAAGTAAATTATTTCAAACGATTGAACCAAATTTATATGTAGTCAATTTGTACATTTTAAAAAATGGATTTTCTTTTTCATGAGAATAAAATAAAATACTATAATACTAGATATATTTAATAGCTATATGATATGTACTTAGTATATACAATTTTTCGAAATGAATAATTTTTGTTTGTACCTACCTAGACATGAATGCCTTTAAAATTTGACATTTTCAATTGTGTGTAACTATAAACTAGGTATAGTGTCTATACATAGGTACCTTAGTACCTCTACCTTTGATCTGATAACTATAACATAGTTTGACATTTTCATTGTACAGCTATTCGATTTCCTTTTTAGTTAAACAGTATCTAAAATGTTGTTGTTTACACAAGACTATATATACAAATAACACCAAAAGATCGATGTATGAAAATGATTAATGTAATAATAAATTATGTTATTGACAGAATATCCGGAAGGGAACCCTTTGATAGAGGGTGTGCTTAATCGTTACGCGGTTGGCGATCTCTTGTCGGGAAATTGCACTTCCTCCAAATCTTATCCGCAGCCGCTGATGACGTGGTACGTCAATGGCGTTCAGGTAAGTTCATGAATATTAGTAGAAAATTAATATCTTAAACTTAAATTAGATTAAATTAGATTCATTTTAAACGACACGTCATAAGACACTAAATTATACTTTCTGAATTATTCAAAGTATAATGTTAATTTATAAAAGCAAGTATACCTATATTTTCTATGGGTAGTCATAGTTAAGCAATTGTATAGGTATTCAAATTATATTAAAATTTTCTTCTAAAGTTGCTTATGATACATGAAAGTATTATTTATTTTTATTTAATACAGCATTTTGTTTGTTGCAAATATTATATACATATTAAAACTTACAAGTTGCAACTGTGTTACTTTGTATAAAAAAAATTTATATATTATATTTATATTAAAAATAAATAAATTAGTAGGTATTTTCAATCTGTGTACAATAAGTAAATTTAATAAACTTCAATATACAACAACATAAATTGACATGAGGACGGAAACCCACCAACGAGGAAACCCTCTGACTTAGGGTGGACGAGGTTGGAGATTTTCTGATTTATTCAATAGAGATTTAGATCAGCGGATTTAAAAGATCCCGATCAGTGTTTTTTTAACAGATATGGAGGATTTTCAAATTGTACCTTTCACTGGCTAAGGTAGAAACTAGTAGATTTGTGTGGTTGTTTGATTTGGTGTGGATTTTTTTGTAGAAATATTATAGCTGTTGCCGAAATTGTTTCGATTTTTAAGTCTTTGTGCTGTGCAGTGAGATTTGAGACGTTCCATAGCGCAGATGTTATTTGATGAAGGGAAATTGATTGAAAAACCTAGATGTTTTGTATTTGGGCAGGCTTAGCACATTTCCATATTATATTGCCATATAAGCCAAGATAGGAATTTTAGTATTGATTTATATATTAATAATTTATTGTTAATAATTGAGAGTTTTTATTTGAGAATCAGGCGTATTTAGCGTATAAAAAAAGTCTGGTGTTTAGATCCTTTCTTTTGGTTTTTAAATGCAGACCATATGTTAAAGTTGTCTAAAGTTAGACCAAAATATTTGCAGGTTTGAATTGTAGTTGGTATTGGATCTATCAACATCAACTTCAACTTCAACATCAAATTCAATTTCAACTTCAATTTATCTAACCTCAAATAATATTTCTGGATGGTTTTTAATATGGTTATAAATATATTATTTGTATTATTATATTATTAGTGTTCACTGAATTAAGAGGATGTCGCACACGCACATGTTGTCTCCGTCTTACACGTGTACGATATAGCAAATTTTACGCTCAGCAGATCACGTTTGGCCCCGTTAATTTTAAAATTAGAGCGAATTGACCTCTTATAAAATTTAAAGTTAAGAATGGTATCTCGGGCATCTCATCGGCTTTTTGTTAAATTTTAATTTGAAATCTAGTTATGAGCATTGAAATATGTATAAACAATTTACAATTTTAAAATACTCATAATTCACTTTAAAACTGAAATATAACAAAAAGCCGATGAGATGCCCTAGCTAATACATTCTTAACTTTAAATTTTATAAGAGGTCAATTCACTCTAATTTTAAAATTAACGGGGCTAAATGTGATCTGTTGAGCGTAAAATTTGCTATGTCGTACACGTGTAAGACGGAGACAACATATGCGGGTGCGACGTCCACTTAAATATCTAATGATCATGAGTAATGACCAACAATTAATTATTATGGACATTGAATTATTTATTAATTAGTATAATATATACTACGTACTTACATTTATTTCTTGAATTCGTTACATTTATTATTATATTAACTTTTTATTATTATTATGATATCGCTTATTAATATATTATTATTTAAAGTATTTTTCATTCATGCTCAGGTACTTTAAATGTTAAAATAATATTTAAATAGTGTTTATTGAACTTGTTAAGATAAGAGGTATTTTGTGTATGTATGTTCGAAAAAGGAGATTGTTTCTACATTATTATAGTAATATAGGTGCAATTGGAGAGTATGGGCGCTAGTGGGTATTTAAAAAAGTACCTAGTAGCAACTAGCATCTGTACCAAAAATTATAATAATGATTTAGTATTACGTTTATGAATGATGTGGATGCCTACATTATGCCATATGGTATGAAATGTATAATTAATACGAGTTTGGGAGGTAAACACATTCCAAATGTGTGTTGCGGGTTGCTTGGGAGAAGCATTGCATTTTTTTTTATAGCAAGAGGCAACCCAGAAGGCCAGATCCTCTATAAACTGCTTATTTACATCACATACACACACATTTAGGAAAATAATGTAATTTGTTACTAATAAAAAACCCAACTCTCAGATACCAAAATACTTTTTTTATAACTTATACAAACAAATATGTTATAATATCCAAATTTTCACTTTGGAACTTATATAATACGAAAACCATTAATTTTTTTTAAATTTTTATTTCATATTGTTAACAAAATATTTATGAATAATGCAGAACTTGATTAATTTGTTTCATCAAGTTGTCTTATTGCATGCAGAATTAACAAAATAATATTGTATTTTAATATTGTCAAAACAAATAAATTTGGATAAAAATTGTATTTATATTTATTTTATTTGATATAGGCGAACAATAATCAAATGGAGAATTATCCTGTGTTGGTCAATCCTGAAGGCCCTTTATATTCAAAAGCGGTAGGCATTCGATTTAAGGTATGAATTTAAATATATTTATATTTTTTAAATATTCATTATATTTTAGTGAACAAAATGTTCTCGCATTGAATAATCAATTCCTCACTTCAAATATAATTTCATTGCTTCGAATACAACATCTTAACTAAAAGCACAATTAATAACCCTCTCTTCTATATAAAATTGCTTAGCTTCGAAACTCTTATAACATACAATACACTTGTGAGAAATATCATGTCTCAACTCTCAACGAGGAAATTGTGTTAAATTGTGAGGAAATTTTATGTTCAGAGAGAAAAGTATGCTGTTAGTAAATACTTATTTGATGGGAGTGAGTTAATTCTGTTGGGATCAAGATGCATTGTTTTGTTCGAAGCGATGAAAATGTCCATGTGAGTGAAATACATTTTCCATGGAAGAAAGTTATGTGTTTGAAGCGAGAAAATGTTACTTGAAACTATGAAATTTAATTCCTAGCTTCGAACAAAACACTTCCTTGCTTCCGGCTTCGACTATGATTTCATCTCATTTTGTACCTAAAATGTTCTCGTTTCGATCATAGTTATTGTCTTCTTACAAACAATTCTTACTAACTGTGAAAATACAATAATTGTCTCGTTTTGTACAAAAAAATGTCTCACTTTGAATAAACTAGGTCCTTGTCTCGAACATACGTTATCACCACTTCCATCAATAATTCCTCGTTTCAAACATATTTCCTTGCTTTGAAATTGGATATTTTAATTATTTACTCCACGCAATAAATTAATATATTTCTACCTCGAATCTAAATAACATTGAGTTAAAAAAATTAAGAATTGCAAACTATTTTTGATTAAAAATAAACATTTTTGTTTTCAAACACCTAAACCTGAAAACTAAATACGTACAAGCTTAAGTTTAATGTTATTATTAATGATTTATCAATTTTTTGTTGTTGAAATTGTACATAATTTGTAATTAACACTTAAAAATTAAAATTATTATTTATTACTGAAACATTATACATACAATATAACAAATAATACAAGCTCAACAAAAAACATTTTGCAAACAAAAAGTTGACAAATATTTGATATCAAACGTTGGGCTCAGTTTATTTTTCAACCTATAATTTAATAAATTAGGGTCCAGTTATGACACATGGTGTATTATTTAAATAGTTAATGATTACATATAGCTATTACATTATCTAAACTGTTGTTTATTATAATTGGTGGAACGACCCAATGAACAGCAACAGATATCGATATTTTTGATGTCTCCTACTCTCATTATGATGCGTATAAATGTATATTATAGTGTGATACTATTATGGTGACATTGCGATAAATGTTATAATGTATCAATTTATTCATCAATAAGTCTAGAAAAACCAGTGATATTTAACAATTGTACACAATTGTTTTGATATATAATATAGTTTTACTAAAGAATAATATAAAATTAGGTGGAGAAAGATCATTTTCAAGGACCCAATGAAGAGCTGGATTTAACTTGCGAAGCAAGCCTCATACAAGAACAATTGAAATGGCGAAAAATGATAGTTATTCAATCACTCACACAATCATATACAGAAAATATGTTCCTTGAGAAGTACAGAAATAACATAAATACAATAAATCCTGGTAGGTATATTATTTAAATCATCATTTATTATTAAATTATATTTATAATGAAAAGTGATTGGAATTTATTCTGTTGACAGGGAAACATATATCGACTCTGGTAGCTCTTTTTGTAGCATCATTCACACATATGATAGTACACGAGACGTGACAGAACCCCGTTAATTGTATTTTATGTACAGATATGTAAATTAACACTTTTTCATAATAAACTCACAAAATTGAAGCATTTATTTTTTTCTTTGCATCAAAATCTTTTAAACATTCATACAATAATTACATATAGATTACCTATTAGAAGAAAATGTGCGACAAAAAACTGGATAAAACCTTTATTGCGTAGATAGGTAGATTATAGTTAGGTACATGCAAATATAATAGGTACCTATGATATTAATTAAGAATTTATGTTTTCCACCTTGTAGTTCACCGATTTCAATTCGTATTTCTTCTTTTATTTTTTATTTTTCACACCAACTCAATGTATGAAAATGGTTTCAATAAAATCTACCATCATGAAAATAGTTTTATGACAATTAATCAATTTAAATACATTTATTAATGCCTATACAATTTAAAAAAGCCAAAATACGAACTAAAATATTAATTCAACATTTAAAGGATGAATTACAATTATGTATGTAATATGTATGTATTATTTGTTTGTACTTTATATTACAAGAATACATTTTAATTTTAAAGTTGTGGCGCCGACGAACATTTTAGAAAACGTTTCCCATTTTTGACGCAATTGAAAACACTGTAAACAAATTTTTGTTTTTTTGTTATTTGCAAGAGAATAAACCCCTTTTTAATTTGTTTTTTTGTATTCTAACTCAAGCTGTAACTTCCTCTCACCATCCTGTCATTTACATTTTCTCATTTATAACCATCGTTGGCCACCGAATGCTAAAATTCGGTCGAGAAGACAAAAACAACAGGACAAATCGCATTAAAAACATTTCTAACGAGCTACCGAGAATATACCGAGCTAAAGGATGTGGAGGAGAGGAACATTCCTCTGGATCGGCTCAAACTCGATAGCGACCGCAATAACTTTATTTAATTATATTATATAGACGAGTTTTATACACTTGGTTCGTCATATATCTTTGTAAACACTGAATACTATGTAAATTGTTTGAAAAATACAAATTTCATTTGGAGTAGGTAGGTAACATTGTAATAGTAAATACCGAAATATTCCTGATTAAAATTTATCAAGAAAAGTGTTCAACAATGGCGGATAAAAATAATCTCCGTTTTAATAAATTGTAATAATTAAAAATATAGTTTACATTTTTATTCTTTAATAAAACAAACTTTGTATAAATTATTTGAGTTAAGTACATATTTTAATCTCCAATAATTATAGTATTATAATTTATAAGTTTTCTTATTTAAACTTCTACAAGATAAATTTAATTTAATTAAAATACAAAATCAAATAATAGTAATCAGAACAGTTGGTAGGACGTAGGATTGTAGGAATGATATAATATAATAATATACTAGCCAACTCTGGACCCAGAAATGCTTTGCTATTGTTAGGTTGCAATATACCCAAAAACATAATTATGATTCCTCAATATTCCTTGCAGAAGAAAAATATATAGTAGCATGCTACTCATAATGTATACGTCATATTATGAATGACATTTTAATATTTTGTTAGCCTAAAAAAATAAAAATAAATTCGGTTTGGCACTATAAAAATGTTTTTGTTTTTTATAGTGTTAAATCTAATTGACCATTAATTTATGTACAAAATACATGGTGTCCTTGTTTAATTTATTGTTACAATAAGTAATAGTATATAGTAATCAGTATGTATTATAGAATATAATATATTTTATAAGAAGTAGCTATAAGTATCATTTACTATAAGACTATAACTAGGAGGACGGAGTGGCCGAGCGGATTAAGGCATCAGTTGCGACGCGCACCGTCGCCGGTTCGAACTCGGCCACGGGTGGCATTTTTCTTCGGGCAGTCACGGTGTCCGGAGAGAAATCCCTCACCCGGGCATGGCAGATACCTACAGGTGCCTAATAAAAAATCTGCCAAACCCAAAAACACACGTCGTGTTTTCAAACTTACAGTACCCTACCCCACAGTTCCACAGGCTAATGAACTGTTGTCGAAGCCTCAACCCCCCCCCCCTCTAAAAAAAAAAAAAAACTATAACTAATTTTCGTGCGCTGTTTTTTCAACAGAACCAACTGATTTGTATTACGAGCAACACATATAGGTATTTAGTATTCAGTAAAAATGATCAGATTTGTACTTAGCGAAAATGTTCAAATTTACAATAATTTACACATTGAATTGTGTTTTAATACATTTTATAGGCATACAAATTGCAGTTCAAAGTTTATTGTAATAATCAAAAAAATAAATAAATAGGTATTAACATTTTAGAGAAAAAATTGAATTAAATTATACATATTATAGGTAATCTCCCTCAACATGATTATGAATGTATGATATACCGTTAATCTGGGTGACTTGATCCAATTTTAGCATTCATTTTCTTATCCTAAGCCGAAAAAAAATGGCAATTATCTGCATAAAATAATTTATTGTCGCGTAAGGCCCTAGGAGTTATAACCACTTAATATTTCGTAAGAATATTCCAATTAAAGTCCAAAAATGTATGGGATAAGAAAATAAAAATAAATATGTATATTGTCTAATAAAATGTATTGCCTGTAAAATGGCAGGTATTTAAAAAAAAGGGGTGGCTACTAATTGCGTCCCGCTATAAAAATTTCTTTCGAATTGCAGCCCGAGTTTTTTTTGGGGTGCATACGAATTTTGGGATGAGTTTTTACATACGAATTTTAAAATTAAATTAATTTAAATATGTAAATTTAAATTAAAAAAGATTAATTTTCCTTCTAATTTTTATACAGACTTAGGACTGTCTGTAGCATCAGTAGATACTGCAGGTAAGTTAAAAATGACGTTTTGTTTTTATTCAAAAATGTTGTTACTGGTAAAAACGTATATGATATTTTTTGAAGTTAAATATGTTAGTATAATTTAGTAAAATTTGTAGATTAAATTATTTGAATTAAAAAAACCCGGGCCGCAACTCGTCTGCACCCAAAATAAAATCGGGCAGCAATTCGGATTAGACCTTTTTTCGTAGATATCTTTGGGGCGCAACTAGTACGCAGCAAAAAAAAATTACTCACAAAGTATACAACTGATTCATACACCCGCTAATAAGTATGGGTAAAGTATAGGTACCTATTCTGATTTAATTTATAAAATATATTATCCTAGATTAAAAAAATAATTAAAAATACAAAATATTTTTAACAGGCAAAGTTGTTACAACTGGCTTTCAGAGCCATAGTGATAATTTAGACCTTTATTAGAATACCTTAATTGGTAAGGTAGATAAATTGCCTTTTTTTATAGGTTTAGAAGTAAAAACCTTTTAACCCCATTCATGTAGTCATAGCGTTGATTAGGTAAGATGAAATAAAATATAAATTTTATATTGATATTCACTTCCTACAAATTATAGTGTAAAAGAATGGTTAGACAGAGGCCACCGGCAGGTTATCAATATTTAAAATCTATATAAAAAATCAATTTGAGTTAATATAATGAAAACAGTTTTGGAAGGGGTCTGCTGGCGCCCGCAGGCCAATGCATTTTAGAAAGCAAAATAAATTTAGAAAAAATTTTACAGTAAGAACAAACACTAGAGAATGCACACTACAATCTCCAGGTTCTTAATCAGAAAATACTATTAACAATAATTTGTCCATTAAAGAATGATTATTCAAAGGGCATCAGGTTTTCAATGTTTAAAAAGGTCTATACAAAAAAAGTGGGTAAGTAAATGTCACTCTGCTGTTCAGTAGATTACAAGTGGGTCAATAATGTGGCCTATACATTCAGACTATCTCACACATCATAAGCGAGTGCTCAAATCGTAAATTCAAAGGATCAATTGAGGACCTAGCAAATGCAACTACAAAAGCTATCGAATGGACACGGGACCTATATGATCAGTCTAGTCTAACATTTATTATAATGTGCCATTTATAATGTATAGTTTATTACTTATAACCCGCACTCTTGTATCTTATAACCTACTATTTTACCTTAGATATGTATTAATTCCTTTTTTGTAATTTGTAATTTCTGTGTTTCTGACCATACGAATAAATAAAAAATAAAAAATCAAGTATTGTCATAATAGTATACAATGTATTTCTGTCAAAAAATGTGTCATAGAACAAATTTAATGACAAGTGTTGCACAAAGATAACAAATAATATTAATACTGTGTAGATAGTATAACACATAATTAAATGATTTATTGAAATTTTATGTAGATAAGATAATAGATAACACTTACAATATTTATCTAGATGAGGGGAATAATACGAGAGGATCGCGAGAGCAACGCGAGCTCTTTTTCGGAGCTGGTATCACGGTTTCCTTATCACTAGAAGATCTTCTAAGACCGTGTACAGGACTGAACACGAGATGAATATTGTGGTTACGAAATGTCTATAACAGGCAGAGCTCGGGGGGGTATTTTCCTTTTAGCATTACTAGTGCCGATTTAGTGGATACTTATGGAACTAGAACACATCATCACAAATTTATAGCTCCATAAGTATTCACTAAGACAGCGTTAGTAATGCTAAAAGGAAAAAATACCCCCTGCACACTGCCCGTTGAACTACATTTCGTGGTCAACCACCCACACCATCCAACCACGTCGTGTCCAGTCCTGTATATCTTAGTCCGTGATATGAACAAACTTATTAATACATTTTTGCTATAAATACAATAACGTAAAATAACGTCAATTCGTGTGTTAAATACGATTACACAATTCTTTGAATAGACAATGACCAATTAATTCAGAAGAACTAATAAGCAATACCATGAACTAAGATAGTATGAACTGGACACGACAAGGCAGGCGGGTGGGTTGTGTGTGATTCTATTTTGTCACGGCAATTTAATATTGTGGGGGGGGGGGGAATCATGTGATAATTTGTTATTCGAACCTCGTGGTCTTTGCACGTGGTGATATTGTTATTAATAGTTATTATATATAATTATTATAGCTCTCTAATCGCATAGTTCCCCCCCTCTACAATATTTATCGTGAAATTTTTGGATCACGATTTTAGCCAACGTGTCCAGTCTATACTATTTTAGTTCCTATGTGTAACCTAACCTATGTGCAGATATAAAGTGCGAGATTTTAAAACAAAACCTAACTATGTGTAAACTTATAAGAATAAGTTTATGTTTAAATCATGAAGATTAGAGATAAGTAGACTAAACTTATATTATAGCTGCCCGTTCGAAAAGTGGCCCGACATAAGTCGCACGGTTATTCTGCCACCAGGATCACGTCGTTCGATAACAGTGCTACGTTTCACAATATAGCATGTAGTATAATAGGGATTATGTACGTTTTTCGAATTAAACTTGATTTATTATTCCTTACAAATACTTAATGATCTGGATCAGATCCAAAACATACATACAGGAGTTGGGGGATCTGATCCAGATCATTAAGTATTTGTAAGGAATAATAAATCAAGTTTAATTCGAAAAACGTACATAATCCTTATTATACTACATGATATATTGTGAAACATAGAACTGCTATCGAATGACGTGGTGGCAGAATAACCGTGCGACTTATGTCGGGCCACTTTACGAACGGGCGGCTACATAAGTTTGGTCTTCTTATCTATAATCCTGATGATTTAAACATAAACTTATTCTGATAAGTTTACACATAGTTAGGTTTTGTTTTAAAATCTCGCATATATCTGCACATAGGTATTGCCGTGAACTAAAATAGTATAGACTGGACACGGTGGCTAAAATCGTGATCCAAAAATTTCACGGTAAATATTGTAGTGGGGGGAACTATGCGATTAGAGAGCTATAATAATTATATATAATAACAATATCACCACGTGCAAAGACCACGAGGTTCGAATAACAAATTATCACTTGATTCCCCACCCCCCACAATACTAAATTGCCGTGACAAAATAGAATCACACACAACCCACCGGCCTGCCTTGTCGTGTCCAGTTCATACTATCTTAGTTCATGGTATTGCTTATTAGTTATTCTGAGTTAATTGGTCAATCTTTAAACATAGATAGGTGTAATGGTATTTAACACACACGAGTTTACGTTATTTATGTTATTTTATTTATAGCAAAAATGTATTGAAAAGTTTGTTCATATTTATAACCTTCATCTAAATAAATATTGTAAGTGTTGTCTACTACCTATCTTATCTAGATAAAATTTTAATAAATTACCTGTTATTCTATCTATAAAATTATTTGTTATCTTTGTGGAACACTTGTTAACAAGTGAAAACACACGAATTTACATATGTCTAAATGCTAAATTAGATTATTTGGCCAGTTGCTTCATTCTGTTTAAGGAACTTCCGGACTTGAACCATTCAATTTGTTGTTCGTTGAATGTATGATTCAGTAATATTTCATCCCTACTCCCATCAGTATGGCATAATATGCAGTTTATAGGCTGAAATAATAATATTTTTTAGTTGGATAATTCAACTAAAAATGTATTTATAAAATATATAGTAGGTTTAAGTAGTCAAAAACATTAAATTATCAATTTTGATTTTACCTTGCCAGGGGTAAATTGGTTAAGTCCGACCAAAGACACTCGATCACTTGGTTGAACTTTATCATAATCCTTGGCGTCAGCAAATGTCAAGGCTAATAATCCCTGCTTCTTCAAATTTGTTTCGTGTATCCTGGCAAAAGATTTGACAATGATTGCACGTCCTCCCAAATGACGTGGTTCTAAAGCGGCATGTTCTCTACTACTTCCCTCGCCATAGTTTTCATCACCGAACACAACCCAAGGTAGACATTCGGCCTTGTATGCTCTTGCTGTATCCGGTACTCCACCCCATTCTCCAGTTTCTTGGTTCTTTACCTTATTCATTTCATTATTATCTGAATTAGTTGCACTGGAAAAATGAAAATAACAATTATATTTTTATTTATTTTAGTATAAACAGTTATAATAACTTACGTTAAAAACATGTTATTTGAAATATTATCCAAGTGCCCTCGATATTTCAACCAGGGACCAGCTGCAGAAATGTGATCAGTTGTACATTTACCTTTCACCTATTGAAAAGGTAATAGGTAATAATATTAGAATATTAAGTAAAAATAATAAAATCATAATATGATGCTTGTTATTTAAGTTTAACATACTTTAATAAGTATAATAAGATTTTCAAGATCTTTCCCGTCCCAAGCCTCGAACGGTTCCAATATTTGGAGACGATTGGATTTTGGATTTACTTCGACACTTACAGATAACCCATCTGCAGGTGGAGCTAGGTATGTATCTTGACCAGGATCAAATCCCTTATGAGGTAGTTCGTCGCCAAATGGATCACTTAATTTAAATTCTTTACCTTTAAAAATATTTAATATTAGATCTAAAAATATATAAATATAAACTCAAGATAACGGAAATTCTATTCACGAACGAAACCTTTGAGCATTGCAACAACACAATTATAATAACCGTATAATGTCATAAGTTTGTCATCATTATAATAGCTAATATGTAATATTTAGGTAACTAACCATCAGTCCCTTTGATTGATTCAGTTGTTGGATCAAAGTCCAAACGAGCTTCAATGGATAAAGCAGTTACCATCTCTGGAGACGTGACAAAAGCATGAGTCGCTGGATTGGCATCGTTTCGTCCAGTAAAGTTTCTATTGTACGAGCTCACAATGGTATTCTTTTCACCCTTTTTCACATCTTTACGGTCCCATTGACCAATACATGGACCACATGCATTAGCTAATACAGTACCTCCAAAATCTCTCAGTATTTGTGCCTAAACAATAGCGTGATTAAATTTCTACCAATAAATACTAATTTAAAATTTTATTCTTTTATACAATTCCATCTCTTTCAATTGTTGCCCTAATTTGTTCAGACCCAGGAGTGACGTTAAATGGAATTTTGGATTTAAGTCCATGTGCTAAAGCTTCTTTTGCTATACTAGCGCATCTCGACATATCTTCATAACTTGAATTTGTACAACTTCCAATCAGACCTGATATTAAAAAAAAAATATAGTATAATAACAAATATCTAAAAACTCTTCAATTTTTAGTATTTTTATATGATGGTGATAAAACGGTTTCCAAGGATACTTGTATTTTTACTGGTAATAAAATAACTCTCATATTAAATTAATTATCTTGTGTAAATGGTTTTTGAATTTTTCTTAATGAAGGTAATATATAAGATAAAAAAATTGCTTAGGTATGTAAATTATTAATCCAATCTATTTTAGTGAGAATATTATTTTTTGTATACATTTTAAATTCAATTTCGCATTATATTATAATGAGTCATTTTAATTTGTATACACAAATCTTAAACTTAATTGCAAATATCTCATATCTGTTGCAGTTTATAATAGCAATGTAGGCTCAGAAATCGTCAAGTAAAAATCACAGTTATCGAGTCATCTTGAAAGTGAAAAATATACATGGAGATTGCGGGAAAAAAAAATTAAGTATGTTAATAAATTAGCAGTATTTATCACAGTTATCATCTAGGTAAAGTCATTAAAAATTATTAAGGCATTAAAATCTGTTTTCAATATAAAAATTCAAAAATATTTAATTTTAATGTTTAAGGTTTGAAAATGTAATATAAGATTCCTTATAATTATTAGACTGTACTATAATTTAAAATTTAAATCAGAATTTAAATCGAGTTGGTAAAATGTTGTCTTAATTTCTCCTTTTTCTTCTAATAATTGTTATGAATTAAATAATTAGGTAACTAACCAACTTTAATTTCAACAGGCCAATCGTTTTTTTTTGGCATTTTCTCCAAGTTTTGAAATAGGATGAGCGAGATCAGGCGTGAAGGGTCCATTGACATGAGGTTCCAATGATGTCAAATCAAGTTCAATTAACTAAATTGATGATGATAATACAACAGAATATTATCATAACATTGTAATATTTCAAGGGAAAAGGATTACCTGGTCATAATTACTGCCTTTGTCAGGAGTCAACAATGATTCACTGTACTTCGCAGCCTCTTCAGAAATATAACCACGCGAGGTAGCTTTTAAATAATCCGCCATTCGGCGATTATACGGGAACAAACTAGTAGTGGCTCCAATTTCTGCACCCATATTACAGATGGTACCCATACCTTTGTAAGTATGATTAAATGATTATTAAAATTATTGACAACCAACTCTACGTTTAGTAGGTATCTATAAGTTAATTTTTCTTTATGTTTAACTGAATGCAAGCAGAAATAAACGATTATGCGGTTATGATTTTAATATTATTAATAGTGGGTAAGCCACACTAAAATTACCAGTGGCTTCTAATTTAATACTCGCGCAACCCTCCGGGATCCCAAAACTATTTCTACAAAATTTGTTGCCGTTGTTCAAACATTTTGCACGTTTTAAACATACAACTAGACTAATATCTGAATTTAAACGATTGACTATTATAATTTATTTATTTATCGTTTCCGTTTCGCTTCTGTTAAAATTATCCTCAATTGTTTTTTTTTTTTTGTCAAAACCAGTGAAGTATTTTTTTAGTATTTACCTATAAAAACCTCAACCATATTATACACTTTGTATCTTATAAATATAATACAGCTGATACTCAATTCCACATTTTTATTTAATAGTTTTATGGGATTATATGACAAAATATAATTCAATACGATATGATAAATATATATAGGTATGATATTCAATCATAAAAACTATTATACTATTTGTAACCAATAATGACAACCTTATAATACAAACAAAAATATATTTTGTGTATTAAAGTTTCGTGAGCAGAATCTATATTGATGTGTGAGTCACCCTATATCGACATGTAGGGGTCTTAAGGAATCTATTAGTATATATTTTATTGAAAACGTTCCAGTAGTTTTTGAGTCTACATAGGACAAATAAAGAAAGAAACATTCATTCTTGTTATATATGTAAATAAATTTACCTGTGCATGATATATTATCTACTCCTGGACCATGATATTCAATAACAGCACCCGTTCCACCTTTGACTGTCAAAATATCCGCCACTTTAAGGATGACATCCTTCGGTGTAGTCCAACCCTTCATTTTTCCGGTCAGATGGACTCCAATAATCTATATTTAAAAATTAAAAACATAATTTAAAATTATTAGATAATATAATTATTGATTATTTATTGATTATTAATGATTGATTACTTTAGGACACTTCAATTCCCACGGAAAATTGGCCATCACGTCCACGGCGTCTGCACCACCAACTCCAATACACAAACCACCAAGTCCTCCACCATTAGGTGTGTGCGAGTCAGTCCCAACCATCAATAATCCAGGAAAAGCATAGTTTTCCAGAATTATCTAAAAAAAATCATTATAGTTTAATTTTTTTCTTACGCTATTTGATTTACATATTATAGCTAGTATTTTGTTTTTGTTATACTTGATGAATAATCCCCGAACCAGGACGCCAAAAACCAACTCCGTACTTAGCACTAGCTGTTTTCAAATAGCTAAATACTTCTTCATTATCTACATTAGCTCGTTTTAAGTCCTCTACTCCACCAGTCTGTTGTTAAACAATTTTTAATACAAATAATATACAATTTTAAATGTTAAATAAATTGAGTTTACTTGAGCTTCAATTAAATGGTCACAATGAATAGTCGTAGGTACAGCAACTCTCTTTAAACCGGATGACATAAACTGCAGCATAGCCATTTGAGCAGTAGCATCTTGCATTGCCACACGATCGGGCCTTAATTGTAAGTAAGATACACCTCGTTTAATGTCTTGTTTAGCCGGGTCTTCCAAGTGCGAATAGAGAATTTTCTCGGTCAAAGACAACGGTTTTCCTATTCTGTTAAAAAAAATAAAAAAAGTACTAAATCAAACAAAAAAATTTGATGTTTTATTTAAGTACATAATAATTATTGTAAACATTATTTTAATTTGTTATCTTTGAATACCAAAAATGCTTAATATTTAAATCAATTTCTTAGAAGGCATATAACCGTACAGAACAAAATACCTATTTATAAAGTAATAAAATCTATTAATAATCTACAAGTGATAATTATAATATTATGCGTTTTTTTTTTTTATATTAAAACCAGATTCAACTTAGTTATGGTCTCTAATATTTAAAGAATTAAATTTCAAAATTAAAACAATAAATCACCTGTATAACTAAATTGCTTAATTCAATTTATAGTTTTATAATTGTTCATTTATCACACATTGTAAATATCGAGTGCTATATTTTTAACATTTTGTCATGGTTGGGGTAAGGCGTTTTTTTTTATCGGTAGGCCTCGGATCTTGGGGTACGAACAATATTTTTAACAGTACATATTGACTCGGTGGATCACAGTCGATCACTGCGATTACCCGTACAGTTTAAACCAATGACATCCCTCTTTTTGTTGTGTAAAACCATCTTGGTAAAGTCCGCGAAACCGTATAAATGACAAATTTCAAAACGTAATAAACTTATAAGTTATATATCATTAAAACATAATTGTCCTCGAAAAATAGATATTTTAATCGCAGAATGAAAATTTAAAAAAAGTTATTAGTAATTTAATCGAAAAATTATTTGTGACATAAATTCTCCATGTTTTGGAGAAAGTGCTTATAAGGCCCCCTCACCCACAAATTATTTAATCCGACACTGCATCCAGTACGTGGTCCATAGAGATATAATTATGCAATTGAAAAGAGTTGGGAATAATTTTATTTGTAATTAAAAATAATATACAATACACACGTACTTATCTTTAACAATTTTTAAGTTTGACTCCATTTTTTCATAGGGCAAAATGTTCTTGTCAAATATACTCATAGTTGATACTTTTCTAATTGCGCTGTACACAACTTGCGGTTTGAAAAATATCGAATTCCAGAACGTCATATTCAAATGATTGATAAACGTAAAGATTTCACTTTTGTTATAAACAAAAAAATATTGATTTATAGCGGACTATAGATAACAATACAATAATAAATTATATAACAAAATATATTTAGAGCATCAGTAAATTGTAAACAAACTAATTATCCATGGTTACGTAAATATTACAATTTAGAAAATATTATATTATTTTTTAAATAAATTAAAATGTTTTTAAAACAAATTCAGAAGGGATTTCCCAAACTTTCTAATTTTTTTACCTAATAATTTTGGTACACATTATAAGATACTGTTGAAAAAAATCAAAGTATGACAGACACAAAAAAAAAATTAAAAAATTAAAAAAAAAACACCATCATTGTAAAATCAATACATCGTTTCACTCAGAATCTAAAACTGTATTTTTACATTTTTGAGATTTTTTGGTTACAGAATAACTTACTTATGTGGAACCTTGTTGTAAGTTTTCAATCCTTACCTATAAAAATTGAACATTTCATACATTTTAACTACAAAATCATTTTTAAATTTTAAATTTTGACCTCCCCAAGCACCAACAATATTCACTTTCCCATTGAACAAGATATACTGAAGTTTAAAATGGAAGCATTATTTAATTTACTTATCGTGTACACAAATAAACACACACACTCACATCATTGTAACACCAATAATACATTCATCACTCCACTCAGAATCTAAAATATGTTATGGTAGGTTGCAGCGTGTCCTGAGTAAACACAGTTTGATATGCTTCAAGTCCATAAATTAAACTGTCTGTGCCGGAGAGCTGGTGCTATTTATTTTATTATTACCTATACTGCAAGTATCAATAAATCAGATTTCTTAAATAGACAATACATTGAATTGAATTAACAAATAAAAAATTTAAAAAAAAAAACGATTTTGTTTATAATATATTAATATACACACGTAAAATAGAAATAATTGATTTTTTATTAAAAAATATAATTTGTAGTTTATGCTGACGAGATTAGAATCGTTTTTAGTATGCAATGATTGATTTAAAATTTAACATATTATGTATTACCAGTGATTTAATGACGAGATACGCTCGACACCTACTGTACAGCAGAGTGGTTAGTTACCCAATTAACCAAATTTAGTTTTTGAGCGCAGCGATTGTAAATTATGTGTTGTATTATTTTTTTTTCTGGCCAAAAATGTTTTCTATATAGTAGAAATATAGCTTGATTTTCAACTTCAGCATCTTTTCTGATAGGAAAGTGAATTTAGAAGATACTTTAGACAGGTGAAATTTGAAAATTTTCAGTAGTTTTCAAAAGTGCCGGGAAAACCAAACAAAAACTAAGGAAAACTGGGACTTTTACGCAAAACCAGTTTTTGACAAAATCAATTTAGTTTTTTTGGTGTAACTTAAAATGCACCTTCAAAGTTTAAATTTAAACACATTTTTTTTGTTACTATTTTCAGTTTAAATTCGGACGAAATTATATATTTAAACGAAGAATAACAATCTTATTTATTTTGTAGTAATTTTAAAATATTATTATAATATAGGCTGACTGAAAGACTTTCTTCACTTAGAATCGTTTTTCCTATGCAATGATATTATATTATTGAATCAAAACGTAACACCATTCATTACAGTGACCCACTTGTAATCTACTGTATAGGTACAGCACAGTGGTATCCCCCTTTTTCAAATGTATACTATATTTTTTTACTAGTTATTTTTATTAATATTGTTTTTAGAATATATTATGTATCATATTATATGTGTAGGCATTATATTATGTTATACCAATCATCGTATATAATAAATGTACGATGTTGTACCCTAAGCCTTAATGGATTTCCCCTAATTATTTAAACAAGTTCAAACTGGATCGAAAATTCTAGCAGAAATCTCGCTCGACAGTCAACGATGCTCTTGCTCAATGTCTTCTCCATAGTTGTCCCGCACGTATTAACTAGAATTTTAAAGATTGTGGACCAGACCATTTATGTCATTTTGTGGTCATATAAAGTAAACTATGCGTGTCTGTGGTGTATTTTTATGCTAATAATAGAATAGTTATGTGAATAGTTTATACCTACTCAAGTGCGGACCATGGTTGAATAGCGACAATGACAGTCTTATAAATAATGATCCCTTTGAACGACCATGACGGTTACTTAGTTTTTTTTTGCATCCGTTGTTTAAAAAATGATTTGTAAAACCGTCTTGTTAAACTTATATACCTATATATTATGGAATAGTAATATCTAACTCTGTAAACCTTGGTTTAAATATTCAAACGTCTTAAATATTCTAATTGAAACGTGTATACCTATTACCTATTTTGTTTTCCTGTAAAATGTATAATGTACATGGTTTTAACGGAGTGGTAGTGTAAGTCGTACAGCATCAGCAGGGACATAATCTGGCGTAGAAAAAATATCGCAATTGTTCCATACGAGCAACCCAGCTGTCCATTGATTGGAAACAACTAATAAGTATTTATTTATTTGTACGATTACGTGCAGACGCAAACTAACCTACACGCTAAATAATTCACACAAAACACAGTTTCGTCCATAATACTGAAATGAATATGAATACAACTGTTGTACATTTGTACAGTTGTGGAGCTGTACTCAAGAAAGTAAATCGAACGCAATATTCATACGGTACCTGTACACATAATACAACTATTTTGTGTTCAGGATTAGACAACTCAAGACACACGTACATTTATTGTACATTTATCATTCGAAAACACTCAAAAAAATTCTGATAAGGTTTACACCACCCAAGACACACATACAAACAGCCTACGTTGTGGAGCTCGCCGTATAGGTATGCTATCCGCGATCTTTAACGATTTTAAGTGGTGAAACCCATAGCACAATATTTTAGAGTATTTTCATACAAGTACAATAATTGTTAAGTGCCTTAATGTAAAAAAAAAAACAAATTTCTGTGTCTGTGTACCATAGACATAATAATCGTGTTCCATTCTTCCTTGGGGGTATACAACAGATATATCCATATTTCAGTATTGCGGACAATACTAAAAACAGGCTCAAAGAACATCCAAACCGAAGAAAATCACAATAATAACAAAAAACTAAGGGGGAAGAACTGTAGATTGAATTATCTGAACCAGTGGCCGTCAAACGGGAGGATGGGGGAGAATGGATCCCCACATAAATTTAAATAATTATAAAAACTTACAAATATGTTGGTATACAACGGTAACCATATAAATTATATATTTTTAATGATCAAATAGCATAATATGTTAAAAAATCAGCCACATCTCTTCCCCTAACAAAATTATTCAACCGCCACTGATCTGAACCCTCCCGCGGGGGTCCCTAAATAAAAATGCAACTATACCTACCTATTTAGTTTTCACTAGAATATTATTATAACGATTATCGTAATCCTATTTTATGTGTTACACTGTTTTAAACACCTTAAATTTTTTCGTAAATTTAATCGAATCGAAAAATGTTTTATTTGGGTATAAGGCATTCATGCCTTAGTCTCATAACGTAAAATTAAGTCTATAAATTATCGTATTTAATGTGTCAAAACATTTTTACTCTTAAAAAGTGTCAATTAAAAATAAAATAATAAAATATCATTATATATATAGATTTAGAATTTAAAATAAGCGGTTAAGTGTATGTCGCTCTGCTGTCCAGTAGGTTCAACTTTTTACAAGTGGGTCACTGGTAACTGTAATGGATAGTGTTAAATTTAAATTTAATGATAATACTTATATTATTGTATACGAAAAATGATTCTGAATGGAGACGGTTTGTCAGCCTTGGATATTGTATATTGTTTTTATTAATACGGTAGCCTGTAAGTTGAATTAATATTATTTGTGTATCATCATATTTCAATATTTATATATAATAATATACTTGAGAAGTTTCAAGTACCCTGTACCCACGAATAATATTTTAAAATTACAACAAAATAACAAACATCGTTATTCTATGTTATTTCATATATATAATTTCGTCCAAATTTGAATTTAGAATAACTATGAAAAAACTGTTTATATATTTTTTAGATTTTTAGTTTGAAGAATTTTAATTACTTACGTGGAACATTGTTTTAAATTGTTAATCCTTTGCTATAAATGTTTAACATTTTATACATTTTTAACTACTAAATAATTTGTATATTTTCAATTTGATAAATGTCGTCAAAATTTAAACTTCAAATGCTTATAATAAAAACGAGCACCTGGTGAGATGATTGGGCAGAATCACAGCTGGATCCACAAAATGTCTACAAAGTCGACAGTCACCAAATCTCAGGGTTCCACCCACCACGCAAGAACTGGGCCACCCTTAATAAAGTCAGGACGGGCCATGGAAAATATGGACATTTGATGCACAAATGGGGGTTAACCTCAGTTTCAAAATGTGACTGCAGCCTATACATTCAGACTATCTCACACATCATAAGCGAGTGCTCAAATCTTAAATTCAAAGGATCAATTGAGGACCTAGCAAATGCAACTACAAAAGCTATCGAATGGACACGGGACCTATATGATCAGTCTAGTCTAACATTGATTATAATGTGCCATTTATAATGTATAGTTTATTACTTATAACCCGCACTCTTGTATCTTATAACCTACTGATTTACCTTAGATATGTATTAATTCCTTTTTTGTAATTTGTAATTTCTGTGTTTCTGACCATACGAATAAATAAAAAATAAAAAATCAAGTATTGTCATAATAGTATACAATGTATTTCTGTCAAAAATGTGTCATAGAACAAATTTAATGACAAGTGTTGCACAAAGATAACAAATAATTGTAATACTGTGTAGATAGTATAACACATAATTAAATGATTTATTGAAATTTTATGTAGATAAGATAATAGATAACACTTACAATATTTATCTAGATGAGGGGAATAATACGAGAGGATCGCGAGAGCAACGCGAGCTCTTTTTCGGAGCTGGTATCACGGTTTCCTTATCACTAGAAGATCTTCTAAGACCGTGTACAGGACCGAACACGAGATGAATATTTTGGTTACGAAATGTCTATAACAGGCAGAGTTCGGGGGGGTATTTTCCTTTTAGCATTACTAGTGCCGATTTAGTGGATACTTATGGAACTAGAACACATCATCACAAATTTATAGCTCCATAAGTATTCACTAAGACAGCGTTAGTAATGCTAAAAGGAAAATACCCCCTGCACACTGCCCGTTGAACTACATTTCGTGGTCAACCACCCACACCATCCAACCACGCCGTGTCCAGTCCTGTATATCTTAGTCCGTGATATGAACAAACTTATTAATACATTTTTGCTATAAATACAATAACATAAAATAACGTAAATTCGTGTGTGTTAAATACGATTACACAATTCTTTGTATAGACAATGACCAATTAATTCAGAATAACTAATAAGCAATACCATGAACTAAGATAGTATGAACTGGACACGACAAGGCAGGCGGGTGGGTTGTGTGTGATTCTATTTTGTCACGGCAATTTAATATTGTGGGGGGGGGAATCAAGTGATAATTTGTTATTCGAACCTCGTGGTCTTTGCACGTGATGATATTGTTATTATATATAATTATTATAACTCTCTAATCGCATAGTCTCCCCCCCCCCTCTACAATATTTATCGTGAAATTTTTGGATCACGATTTTAGCCACCGTGTCCAGTCTACACTATTTTAGTTCACGGCAATACCTATGTGCAGATATAAAGTGCGAGATTTTAAAACAAAACCTAACTATGTGAAAACTTATCAGAATAAGTTTATGTTTAAATCATGAAGATTAGAGATAAGTAGACTAAACTTATATTATAGCTGCCCGTTCGTTAAGTGTCCCGACATAAGTCGCACGGTTATTCTGCCACCAGGATCACGTCGTTCGATAACAGTGCTACGTTTCACAATATAGCATGTAGTATAATAGGGATTATGTACGTTTTTCGAATTAAACTTGATTTATTATTCCTTACAAATACTTAATGATCTGGATCAGATCCAAAACATACATACAGGAGTTGGGGGATCTGATCCAGATCATTAAGTATTTGTAAGGAATAATAAATCAAGTTTAATTCGAAAAACGTACATAATCCTTATTATACTACATGATATACTGTGAAACATAGAACTGCTATCGAATGACGTGGTGGCAGAATAACCGTGCGACTTATGTCGGGCCACTTTATGAACGGGCGGCTACATAAGTTTGGTCTCCTTATCTATAATCCTGATGATTTAAACATAAACTTATTCTGATAAGTTTACACATAGTTAGGTTTTGTTTTAAAATCTCGCATATATCTGCACATAGGTATTGCCGTGAACTAAAATAGGTATAGACTGGACACGGTGGCTAAAATCGTGATCCAAAAATTTCACGGTAAATATTGTAGTGGGGGGAACTATGCGATTAGAGAGCTACAATAATTATATATAATAACAATATCACCACGTGCAAAGACCACGAGGTTCGAATAACAAATTATCACTTGATTCCCCACCCCCCACAATACTAAATTGCCGTGACAAAATAGAATCACACACAACCCACCGGCCTGCCTTGTCGTGTCCAGTTCATACTATCTTAGTTCATGGTATTGCTTATTAGTTATTCTGAGTTAATTGGTCAATCTTTAAACATAGATAGGTGTAATGGTATTTAACACACACGAGTTTACGTTATTTATGTTATTTTATTTATAGCAAAAATGTATTGAAAAGTTTGTTCATATTTATAACCTTCATCTAAATAAATATTGTAAGTGTTGTCTACTACCTATCTTATCTAGATAAAATTTTAATAAATTACCTGTTATTCTATCTATAAAATTATTTGTTATCTTTGTGGAACACTTGTTAACAAGTGAAAACACACGAATTTACATATGTCTAAATGCTAAATTAGATTATTTGGCCAGTTGCTTCATTCTGTTTAAGGAACTTCCGGACTTGAACCATTCAATTTGTTGTTCGTTGAATGTATGATTCAGTAATATTTCATCCCTACTCCCATCAGTATGGCATAATATGCAGTTTATAGGCTGAAATAATAATATTTTTTAGTTGGATAATTCAACTAAAAATGTATTTATAAAATATATAGTAGGTTTAAGTAGTCAAAAACATTAAATTATCAATTTTGATTTTACCTTGCCAGGGGTAAATTGGTTAAGTCCGACCAAAGACACTCGATCACTTGGTTGAACTTTATCATAATCCTTGGCGTCAGCAAATGTCAAGGCTAATAATCCCTGCTTCTTCAAATTTGTTTCGTGTATCCTGGCAAAAGATTTGACAATGATTGCACGTCCTCCCAAATGACGTGGTTCTAAAGCGGCATGTTCTCTACTACTTCCCTCGCCATAGTTTTCATCACCGAACACAACCCAAGGTAGACATTCGGCCTTGTATGCTCTTGCTGTATCCGGTACTCCACCCCATTCTCCAGTTTCTTGGTTCTTTACCTTATTCATTTCATTATTATCTGAATTAGTTGCACTGGAAAAATGAAAATAACAATTATATTTTTATTTATTTTAGTATAAACAGTTATAATAACTTACGTTAAAAACATGTTATTTGAAATATTATCCAAGTGCCCTCGATATTTCAACCAGGGACCAGCTGCAGAAATGTGATCAGTTGTACATTTACCTTTCACCTATTGAAAAGGTAATAGGTAATAATATTAGAATATTAAGTAAAAATAATAAAATCATAATATGATGCTTGTTATTTAAGTTTAACATACTTTAATAAGTATAATAAGGTTTTCAAGATCTTTCCCGTCCCAAGCCTCGAACGGTTCCAATATTTGGAGACGATTGGATTTTGGATTTACTTCGACACTTACAGATAACCCATCTGCAGGTGGAGCTAGGTATGTATCTTGACCAGGATCAAATCCCTTATGAGGTAGTTCGTCGCCAAATGGATCACTTAATTTAAATTCTTTACCTTTAAAAATATTTAATATTAGATCTAAAAATATATAAATATAAACTCAAGATAACGGAAATTCTATTCACGAACGAAACCTTCGAGCATTGCAACAACACAATTATAATAACCGTATAATGTCATAAGTTTGTCATCATTATAATAGCTAATATGTAATATTTAGGTAACTAACCATCAGTCCCTTTGATTGATTCAGTTGTTGGATCAAAGTCCAAACGAGCTTCAATGGATAAAGCAGTTACCATCTCTGGAGACGTGACAAAAGCATGAGTCGCTGGATTGGCATCGTTTCGTCCAGTAAAGTTTCTATTGTACGAGCTCACAATGGTATTCTTTTCACCCTTTTTCACATCTTTACGGTCCCATTGACCAATACATGGACCACATGCATTAGCTAATACAGTACCTCCAAAATCTCTCAGTATTTGTGCCTAAACAATAGCGTAATTAAATTTCTACCAATAAATACTAATTTAATATTTTATTCTTTTATACAATTCCATCTCTTTCAATTGTTGCCCTAATTTGTTCAGACCCAGGAGTGACGTTAAATGGAATTTTGGATTTAAGTCCATGAGCTAAAGCTTCTTTTGCTATACTAGCGCATCTCGACATATCTTCATAACTTGAATTTGTACAACTTCCAATCAGACCTGACATTAAAAAAATATATAGTATCATGGCGAATATCTCTTATAAGAATAAACTCTTCAATTTTTAGTATTTTTATATGATGGTGATAAAACGGTTTCCACGGATACTTGTATTTTTACTGGTAATAAAATAACTCTCATATTAAATTAATTATCTTGTGTAAATGGTTTTTGAATTTTTCTTAATGAAGGTAATATATGAGATAAAAAAATTGCTTAGGTATGTAAATTATTAATCCAACCTATTTTAGTGAGAATATTATTTTTTGTATACATTTTAAATTCAATTTCGCATTATATTATAATGAGTCATTTTAATTTGTATACACAAATCTTAAACTTAATTGCAAATATCTCATATCTGTTGCAGTTTATAATAGCAATGTAGGCTCAGAAATCGTCAAGTAAAAATCCCAGTAATCGAGTCATCTTGAAAGTTAAAAATGTACATGGAGATTTCGGGAAAAAAACTAAGTATGTTAATTGTCAGTATTTATCACAGTTATCATCTACGTAAAGTCATTATAAATTATTAAGACATTAAAATCCATTTTCAATATAAAAATTCAAAAATATTTAGTTTTAATGTCTAAGGTTTGAAAATGTAATATAAGATACCTTATAATTATTAGACTGTACTAGAATTTAAAATTTAAATCAGAATTTAAATCGAGTTGGTAAAATGTTGTCTTAATTTCTCCTTTTTCTTCTAATAATTGTTATGAATTAAATAATTAAGTAACTAACCAACTTTAATTTCAACAGGCCAATCGTTTTTTTTGGCATTTTCTCCAAGTTTTGAAATATGATGAGCGAGATCAGGCGTGAAAGGTCCATTGACATGAGGTTCCAATGATGTCAAATCAAGTTCAATTAACTAAATTGATGATGAGAATACAACAGAATATTATCATAACATTGTAATATTTCAAGGGAAAAGGATTACCTGGTCATAATTACTGCCTTTGTCAGGAGTCAACAATGATTCACTGTACTTCGCAGCCTCTTCAGAAATATAACCACGCGAGGTAGCTTTTAAATAATCCGCCATTCGGCGATTATACGGGAACAAACTAGTAGTGGCTCCAATTTCTGCACCCATATTACAGATGGTACCCATACCTTTGTAAGTATGATTAAATGATTATTAAAATTATTGACAACCAACTCTACGTTTAGTAGGTATCTATAAGTTAATTTTTTTTTTATGTTTAACCGAACGCAAGCAGAAATAAACGATTATGCGGTTATGATTTTAATATTATTAATAGTGGGTAAGCCACACTAAAATTACCAGTGGCTTCTAATTTAATACTCGCGCAACCCTCCGGGATCCCAAAACTATTTGTACAAAATTTGTTGCCGTTGTTCAAACATTTTGCACGTTTTAAACATACAACTAGACTAATAATATCTGAATTTAAACGACTGACTATTATAATTTATTTATTTATCGTTTCCGTTTCGCTTCTGTTAAAATTATCCTCAATTGTTTTTTTTTTTTTGTCAAAACCAGTGAAGTATTTTTTTAGTATTTACCTATAAAAACCTCAACCACATTATACACTTTGTATCTTATAAATATAGTACAGCTGATACTCAATTCCACATTTTTATTTAATAGTTTTATGCGCTTATATGACAAAATATAATTCAATACGATATGATAAATATATATAGGTATGATATTCAATCATAAAAACTATTATACTATTTGTAACCAATAATGACAACCTTATAATACAAACAAAAATATATTTTGTGTATTAAAGTTTCGTGATCAGAATCTATATTGATGTGTGAGTCACCCTATATCGACATGTAGGGGTCTTAAGGAATCTATTAGTATATATTTTATTGAAAACGTTCCAGTAGTTTTTGAGTCTACATAGGACAAATAAAGAAAGAAACATTCATTCTTGTTATATATGTAAATAAATTTACCTGTGCATGATATATTATCTACTCCTGGACCATGATATTCAATAACAGCACCCGTACCACCTTTGACTGTCAAAATATCCGCCACTTTAAGGATGACATCCTTCGGTGTAGTCCAACCCTTCATTTTTCCGGTCAGATGGACTCCAATAATCTATATTTAAAAATTAAAAACATAATTTAAAATTATTAGATAATATAATTATTGATTATTTATTGATTATTAATGATTGATTACTTTAGGACACTTCAATTCCCACGGAAAATTGGCCATCACGTCCACGGCGTCTGCACCACCAACTCCAATACACAAACCACCAAGTCCTCCACCATTAGGTGTGTGCGAGTCAGTCCCAACCATCAATAATCCAGGAAAAGCATAGTTTTCCAGAATTATCTAAAAAAAATCATTATAGTTTAATTTTTTTCTTACGCTATTTGATTTACATATTATAGCTAGTATTTTGTTTTTGTTATACTTGATGAATAATCCCCGAACCAGGACGCCAAAAACCAACTCCGTACTTAGCACTAGCTGTTTTCAAATAGCTAAATACTTCTTCATTATCTACATTAGCTCGTTTTAAGTCCTCTACTCCACCAGTCTGTTGTTAAACAATTTTTAATACAAATAATATACAATTTTAAATGTTAAATAAATTGAGTTTACTTGAGCTTCAATTAAATGGTCACAATGAATAGTCGTAGGTACAGCAACTCTCTTTAAACCGGATGACATAAACTGCAGCATAGCCATTTGAGCAGTAGCATCTTGCATTGCCACACGATCGGGCCTTAATTGTAAGTAAGATACACCTCGTTTAATGTCTTGTTTAGCCGGGTCTTCCAAGTGCGAATAGAGAATTTTCTCGGTCAAAGACAACGGTTTTCCTATTCTGTTAAAAAAAATAAAAAAAGTACTAAATCAAACAAAAAAATTTGATGTTTTATTTAAGTACATAATAATTATTGTAAACATTATTTTAATTTGTTATCTTTGAATACCAAAAATGCTTAATATTTAAATCAATTTCTTAGAAGGCATATAACCGTACAGAACAAAATACCTATTTATAAAGTAATAAAATCTATTAATAATCTACAAGTGATAATTATAATATTATGCGTTTTTTTTATATTAAAACCAGATTCAACTTAGTTATGGTCTCTAATATTTAAAGAATTAAATTACAAAATTAAAACAATAAATCACCTGTATAACTAAATTGCTTAATTAAATTTATAGTTTTAAAATTGTTAATTTATCACACATTGTAAATATCGAGTGCTATATTTTTAACATTTTGTCATGGTTGGGGTAAGGCGTTTTTTTTTATCGGTAGGCCTCGGATCTTGGGGTACGAACAATATTTTTAACAGTACATATTGACTCGGTGGATCACAGTTGATCACTGCGATTAGCCGTACAATTTAAACCAATGACATCCCTCTTTTTGCTATGTAAAACCATCTTGGTTAAGTCCGCGAAACCGTATAGATGACAAATTTCAAATGGTAATAAACTTATAAGTTATATCATTAAAACATAATTTTCCTCGAAAAATAGATATTTTAATCGCAGAATGAAAATTTAAAAAAAGTTACCCGGTAGTGACGTAGAGACGGTAGTACCTAGTTTTATACCCGTTATATATACCACGGACATTTGCGTCATTAATTAGAGACAGGGTGGGTATACACCTCTATGATAGAAAATACTTTAAATACTTCGATTTTTTAGCAGCCATTATGTTTCCTATTGTAATTTAATTTGTTCGACCCCTCTAGGTTCTATAGAGACTATAAAAGTATATAATTACGCTACTGAAATAGGTAGATTCCATAATTATTTAGCTCCCTTGCGTATTTTTTGTTATAAAACAAGGCTACTTTTGATTCAGTTATAATATGAGCTAGTATATACTTTTAACCACACCTCTTAAAAACTGAAATGACGCCACTGAACTCGAACTAAGATTGAATACATCTCACAGGGCCGTATACAGTATATAGGCACTATAGGTACTGTGCGTAGAGCCCACGAACAAATCGGGACTAAGACATTTTTAATTATAGTTGTAATTTAATCGAAAAATTATTTGTGACATAAATTCTCCATGTTTTGGAGAAAGTGCTTATAAGGCCCCCTCACCCACAAATTATTTAATCCGACACTGCATCCAGTACGTGGTCCATAGAGATATAATTATGCAATTGAAAAGAGTTGGGAATAATTTTATTTGTAATTAAAAATAATATACAATACACACGTACTTATCTTTAACAATTTTTAAGTTTGACTCCATTTTTTCATAGGGCAAAATGTTCTTGTCAAATATACTCATAGTTGATACTTTTCTAATTGCGCTGTACACAACTTGCGGTTTGAAAAATATCGAATTCCAGAACGTCATATTCAAATGATTGATAAACGTAAAGATTTCACTTTTGTTATAAACAAAAAAATATTGATTTATAGCGGACTATAGATAACAATACAATAATAAATTATATAACAAAATATATTTAGAGCATCAGTAAATTGTAAACAAACTAATTATCCATGGTTACGTAAATATTACAATTTAGAAAATATTATATTATTTTTTAAATAAATTAAAATGTTTTTAAAACAAATTCAGAAGGGATTTCCCAAACTTTCTAATTTTTTACCTAATAATTTTGGTACACATTATAAGATACTGTTGAAAAAAATCAAAGTATGACAGACACAAAAAAAAAATTAAAAAATTAAAAAAAAAACACCATCATTGTAAAATCAATACATCGTTTCACTCAGAATCTAAAACTGTATTTTTACATTTTTGAGATTTTTTGGTTACAGAATAACCTACTTATGTGGAACCTTGTTGTAAGTTTTCAATCCTTATCTATAAAAATTGAACATTTCATACATTTTAACTACAAAATCATTTTTAAATTTTAAATTTTGACCTCCCCAAGCACCAACAATATTCACTTTCTCATTGAACAAGATATACTGAAGTTTAAAATGGAAGCATTATTTAATTTACTTATCGTGTACACAAATAAACACACACACTCACATCATTGTAACACCAATAATACATTCATCGCTCCACTCAGAATCTAAAATATGTTATGGTAGGTTGCAGCGTGTTCTGAGTAAACATAGTTTGATATGCTTCAAGTCCATAAATTAAACTGTCTGTGCCGGAGAGCTGGTGCTATTTATTTTATTATTACCTATACTGCAAGTATCAATAAATCAGATTTCTTAAATAGACAATACATTGAATTAACAAATAAAAAATTTAAAAAAAATACGATTTTGTTTATAATATACACACGTAAAATAGAAATGATTGATTTTTTATTAAAAAATATAATTTGTAGTTTAGGCTGACGAGGTTAGAATCGTTTTTAGTATGCAATGATATTATATTATTGAATCAAAATGTAACACCATTCATTACAGTGACCCACTTGTAATCTACTGTATAGGTGCAGCACAGTGGTATCCCCCTTTTTCAAATTTATACTATATTTTTTTACTAGTTATTTTTATTAATATTGTTTTTAGAATATATTATGTATCATATTATATGTGTAGGCATTATATTATGTTATACCAATCATCGTATATAATAAATGTACAATGTTGTACCCTAAGCCTTAATGCATTTCCCCTAATTATTTAAACAAGTTCAAACTGGATCGAAAATTCTAGCAGAAATCTCGCTCGACAGTCAACGTTGCTCTTGCTCAATGTCTTCTCCATAGTTGAACTGAATGTTGTCCCGCACGTATTAACTAGAATTTTAAAGATTGTGGATCATTTATGTCATTTTGTGGTCATATAAAGTAAACTATGCGTGTCTGTGGTGTATTTTTATGCTAATAATAGAATAGTTATGTGAATAGTTTATACCTACTCAAGTGCGGACCATGGTTGAATAGCGACAATGACAGTCTTATAAATAATGATCCCTTTGAACGACCATGATGGTTACTTAGTTTTTTTTGCATCCGTTGTTTAAAAAATGATTTGTAAAACCGTCTTGTTAAACTTATATACCTATATATTATGGTATAGTAATATCTAACTCTGTAAATTTTTACAAAATTTTTACGAATTCTCAACTTAAAATAATTTGCTAATTTTTATGATTTTTCCGTATTTTGTCAAGATTTGAACTTTAAATGCGTAGGTATAAATAAAAACAGTGACTAAGGATTTTTAATATTTTTCAAAAGTCCTTGTCACAATATAGTAGGAGCGTTGTATTAAATTGTCAAGCTTTTTTACCCAACAAATAATGTTTTATTGACATTCATAGAAAAAAATACTAATAAAATTGGAAACGGAAAATGTTCCTAAACAGTTCAAAACAAATCAAAATATTTTGAAAATTTTCTCGTGTATAGAAAATGCAAATATAAACGACCAGTGAAAATGTCATGTATATACGTTCATTTGGTTTAGAGTTACACCAAAAACCAAAATCGATTTCGTCGAAAACCGATTTTGCGTAGAAGTTCCCGTTTTTCCTTAATTTGTTTTTCGTCTTTCCTGGCACTATAGAAAACTACTGGGAATTTTAAATTTTGACCTCCCCAATGCACCAACAATAACTTCAACAATAACAATTTCCCATCGAACAAGATACTGAAGTTGAAAATCGAAGTATTATTTCAACTACTTATCGTGTACACGGACACAAAAATAAAAAAATAAATAAACAATTTTAAAAAAAAAACACACATCATTGTAAAATCAATACATCCATCGTTTCACTCAGAATTTAAAATCAACTAGAGGTTGAAAAAAAAAGTCGAAGGGGGACGTGGGCACCCACGGACAAACGCATTTTAAGATCCAAAAAAAATATACAGAACAAAAGAATAATTTTGAAACTACTTACTGCAGTAAGTTTTTAACTACCGACCTAAGACTATGTATAGAAATGCCTATATTATGTTCGGCGAGGCACGGGGCGCACAATAAGTACGGTCCATAGACCATAGTTCATAGTTTTGTTTTATTTATAATAATAATGCTTTTTAATGTACTTTTTCATAAATTAATATTTAATAAAGTTGGCTTTAATCTGAACTATTAGTAAGTATTTTTTTTGGGAGATCACTACTATTACAACATTGTTACCAATATGCGTCTCACTGTACCCCGGTTTCCACTACAGATAAATTACTTATTACCAGAGCTGTGAATTAAATGCATTTACATGCTTTTTTGCTACACCGAGACCATATAGAAAATGGATTCTGCCAAAATCTTTTTTTACATATTATTTTTATGGGTTAGTTCATATAATTACATGTTTTCGTGATTTATTCGTATTTATGCTTATTTTCTTAAAATGTTTATATATTTTTGGTTCATTCGTTAGAAAAATAAATAGGTACCTACCAAGTGTGTAAATAATAAATTTTTAATTATTATTTAATAATTTAAACGGTTTTTAATAAACGCGTTTTCATACAGTATTTTTTTGAATTTTAAGTGCATATTTTCGTATACTTCAGTGCATATTTTAAATCATGTTATGCCTGTTTTTAGTACATGTATATACATGTATATTTAACACTTTTTATTCTATTAAATTCACAGCCCTGCTAATTACTTTTACTTCAAATCATACCTACCACAATTAATGTTAAATGTCAAGTTGTCAACAACCAACTGCTTCTTCAACTTTATCACACTTAAGAGGATGTCAGATTTTTAGCGCACCATTTATTTCTCCTCTGACCCACGCACAATCATATTTATGTTTAGCAGAACCAACCAGATCCGGTCCAAGGACTCAAATTTCATTCAGGCATAAATATATATTTATAAGTAATTTATAGCCGATAGGCCAACCTAAACTCTTTAACCACAATTTTTTTTTTGTCTTATTGTTCAAAATTGAATATAAAAAAAATTTAGATTTTCTTTACTTTTTTTAACAAAATAGAGTTTGTTTATGTTGAATATATTATATAATTTTAGAAAAATCTTATAATATTATATTATTAAATTAGTATTGTATATAACTTAAATTTTATTAAAAACAAAAATTAGTTACTTATATGATTGGTGACAAAATAATGAATAAATAATAATTTTTAAAAATGTTAATGAAATATTTTAATTTTTTCTACTAATAATGCCTTGCCACGTATAAGTATACCTATTACGTTATATTCGAAAATTTCTAGTCAATTTGATTATGCACTTTTTAAAAACTAAAACTTACCAGAAATAGTATTTTTTTATAAAAAAAATATATATTTTAAGATATGGCCTTATTGCATTGATAATTGTGTTAACTAGGTACCTAACTATTGATTATTTATATTAACATACTTTTCAAATGATATTATTATTATTGTATTTCATACATAATATTATTAGATTCTGAACGGATGAATGAATATTGATTTTATAGGATCCTATTGATTTTACAATGAGTGTTTTATTTTTATTTTTTTTTTGTGTCTGTGTTTATGATAATTAGTCGAAATAATGCTTCAATTTGAAACTTCAGTATCTTCTTCAATGGGAAAATGAATCTTGTTGGCTGTAAGGCCATATTTCATTGTGCAGCCATTATTGATGTCTTTTATCATATTAATTTTCAATATGTTCACAATTTTATAAATAGATAAAAAAAAATTAATACATTTTACAGTTTTCTTTGATTATTTCGTTATTCTTTGCTACTGAGAGTACCTATGGTATTCAACATTATGGGGCACTCAATAGATTTTTATACGGCATGATACTATTACCATATCACATGTGTTGTAAGTTTATTTATGGGTGAGAAAAATTGCCACTAAAAAAAAACTGGGGGAGGAAGGGCATTAAAAAAAATGTGTATCCAAGGCAACAAAATCCTAAATATGCCACTGCTCCACTTACACTCAAATTATAGTAACAACAAATGAATTTCTTGAATACATATTTATTCAATTTATAAAATATATTGTACTATCACAATATCAATATGTCAAAATATATTTATTTTACTTCAATACTTTGACAATTGCTTAAAATTATAAATTTACAGTTTAAAAAAACGTTGGCTAGCATAAAAAGTTGAATAGGTACCGCCTCAGTTATTATAATTATAATAATGAATAATTTCCAATATATACAATTTTGCAGTACAAAAAGTTCTTAAATATTTCAATATTTTTAAATATAAAATAATGCTAGAAGAGACATGATAAATAAAAAAGTACGTTTAATAATATTAAATTATGACAAGACCTAAATTGATGGATTGTATAAAACAATTGGGAAATGTTAAATTTTTTTTAAAACCAACTATAAAAAGGTTCAATTTTGAAATACATTAAGACAAAGTATAAATTAAGATAAATAATATTTCAATTAGTCTTAATACTGTATTTCTACAATAATGAGCAATACCGTAATTATTGAAAAAATGTTATACAAGCTCAAGGATTAATCAATTGTCATTATTTCTATAATTATCTAAAATCTCAAGCTTGGTTTATACTTCAATATGTGTCTGAAAAAAAAATAAACATGTTGATATTAAAAACAAATAATGCTAAATACTGTACGATTATTTTATAGTTAAGTAATTTATAGATTTACATTAATATTACTAGGCATTATACTAATTAATAAATGCCACATTTTTTTTTTTACCTTTAACAGGAAAACCAAAAGAATATGTAACTTTTGTACTTTTAATGTAACTTGGTTTTAGGAGTGTAATGTTAATTTTTTTTTTTAATTAGGTTATAGATATTTATCTGATACAAAGATTTTATTTTAAATAATATTATATGGAAATGAAAAACATATAACTGTATTCAAAATAAGACCGTGAACCAGCAGCGACCAGTTTCCGTCAGGCGGCGGTCAGACTCCACTCATGAGTAGTTTTGAAAAAAGTATCATTTGATATTTTATGATTGATTAACCTACGTTATAATTTAAATTAATTTAAATATTCTACATCTTGTATTACAATCATTTAATTTGATTGACTGAACAATTTGAATAAAGTTATTGTTTAAATTATTTTATTTTAAGTAAAATTTTGATAGTCATTTTTTTTCTTTTTTTTTTCGTTTTATTTTTGAAATCTATATGATCTAATTAATTAAGTTTAAAATAACATGATCCGAGGTTTCCTAAAATAGCATGGTTACTGGCAAGTGATGTAATATAAAAAAAAATACAGGAACATAATAATACGTCTGGAGCAGTAAATGGTGTAAATATTTTGGACGTAGTAGTACGTCTGGAGTAGTTAAAGGGTTAATAACCATTTTAAATCAGTAATCACAATTTTTTTTTTTATTAGTTAAAATAAAATAATATCATTAAACATGGACATTATTTTAGGCATTAACTTTGTGGTTATGATCCATCGATTAACTTCTTTATATTAAATTACATTTCAATTTGTCATATTTATGTTTGTACACCAGTTATTATGCTGAACAGCGTTCATAAAATATATTATTATATCAAACCTGTCCAATTTTTCCCAGAATACCATAAGGGTTGCTCTGTCTAAATGACGCCGGGTTCTTGATATTTGTAAAACATTAACAGCCCATTTGGCCACATTTGAATCCAACTTCATTTCATCAAATTTTAAATGAAATGCACATACTGAAAATTATACAATATAATTAATTTTAGTAAATTATTTTGCTTTGGATATAATCTTATATTATAGAATTCCTAAGCTCTTTTGATTTATTTTATTATGATTTTTTAAACTTAAGTTATCTTTTTACTTAATTTAAGGATTCAATAATGTAATATAGGACATAATATGTAACATGATTTAGATTTTTCTATAATTTATAATTATTTAGATTTCATAAAATGTATACAAAATGTACAATAATAACTAACTTATAGGTATCAATAAATAGCTATGTGTTAAACAAATTAAATTTTAGCCATCAACAGTATCTAAACTTAACTTTTTTTATAGGTACTTTCATAAATCCAATTTAAACTTATTTGTCTATTTAGATTAAGTATATAGAAGTCTTCCTAAACTAAGTTCCATTTTTTGATTATTTAAATTAATGAATGCAAAAACCTAACCATTTATTATGAATAAAAAGTAAAGTTAAATAAAAGTTGAAACCACGCAGTGACGTTTATCATATAACAAATCGGAGTTGCTCAAATAATTTTAGGAGACCTACCCCTCATAATATTGTTATACCAACCTATAAAATGTCCTATTTTTCTTCCATCAATACCCACCCACCAATATTTAAGGTATTGCCTGAGCAATACTGCCAATACTTGAACCCTATGTTACACCCCACTGAAATCATGGATATAAAAATATAAAATAATATTTACTTTTAGAAAAAATTTCTACAGGATTGCCGTCCCATGGCCATCCTTTAAACTGCCATGCTGGTCCCATAACAAATACGGCTACGACTCTGTCCCATTCTCCTTGGGTCAGTCTTTGAGGATTGTCAACCACACGGTAAGGCACTGTCATGCCCCCATCTTTGCGACGTTGTAAAAGTAATTCATTATCACGTTTTGATCCATTTTGTTTTCTTTCTTCAGTTGAAACAAATCTTTAAAAAAATGATTAATTGTTTGATCAGAAATATCACACTAATTATAATCTCTCATAATAATAATTAACAATTTTAATTTTGAGAATTGATAGAACTGTTTTCAAAAAATTATGAAGATTTAAAAAAACCACAAGAGATACACCCTGAGTATATTGGACTTGATGGAATTATATGTTAGGTATAACTGAAAAAACTTGCCACTAAATACATTTCAGAATACATTAGTCCAGAACAATTGGTCAGAGAATAGCACAAAGAATTTGTGTGTACAAAAAAAAACAAAAAAATAGCAATTAACTTTAAATTGTATCATAAAATAAAATAATTACTTCAGTTCTTGTAAAATTTCTCGAGCGTTATGCATTGATATTAATGAAGATTGTCCAGCAGGGATGACAATAATTGGAGTCCTTGATATTCTTTGTTTAGCTTGTTGAGAAGCAGTCAATTTAGCCTATATTTTATAAGAATTAAAATTATTTGATTCAATAGTTCAACATGCAGATATTATTCAATAGACATTTTATATTCAATATTATTAGGGTTGGCAACAATAAAAGTGATGTACATCGATAATTGACCAAAAAAAAAAATAATATTGAAAAATGCATAAACATTTTTTTTTTACTAATTTTTTTACATTTACAATATTGAGAATAAATTAATAAATGTACGATTATTTATTGCGAAAACGTACAATAAATTATATACTAATATGACTAGTTACATAGTTAAATAGTTTTATGTTTTATAAGCTTTAATGTATAGTTTTAATGCCAACCTAATTGTAAAATATTATGATATACAAGAAAAACTGTTGTGAGAGGGGGGCAACAATTATTATTTTCATTATTCAATGAGAATTCATGAAGTAACAATTATATACAATGCATTGAAAAGCACTTCTATTATTTTTCTCAAAATGATAACTACTGATATAAATAAAACAACCAATTTTAGATAATGAATTATAATGAAGCGAGGAATGAAGTGCTTAAAAAATTTCAATTAGCCATAACTATCAATTGGATTGGAAATTGAGTCTAATAGATATGTTGAAGAATTTTGAATTTTTGAAATAGTTTCAAGAGTTTCTTCTTTTTGATTTATTGGTGAAATATGGTTGTATCATATTTACCCCACTTTGTATTTGTTCTGGTAGTAAATAACTCAGAAACTAAATAAATATAACATTTTAAGATAGAAAACCAATCTCAACTGTTCTAAGTACTAATAATATATTATATTTATTGGACTTTTTTAACTCACCAAAATTTCATTTTCCGTAAACTTTTAAAAACAATTTAAGAATATTAATATAAATTCATAATAAATAAATTTTAACTGCTATTGGTACCCACTTGTTAATATTATAACAAGTAGTTAACTTACATGAGGACCAGACCGAGAAGGTTGTTGAACAGGAGTGACAGTAGCCACTGGTTTTTTTGGAACTGTTCCTTCAGTCACAGATTTCAATGTCATACCATGGTATGTACCCATAGTATCAATTTTAAAGCCTTCCGTATCTAAATATCAAAATGTTTAATTTTAATACAGTTTTAAATAATTAACTAAATTAACAACATAAATATTCAAGAAATTGACTGACCTTCTCTTGATTTAATAAATCTTTCTTGATCATAACGGTTATAAACAGTTGGTTGTGGTATAGTTGGTTTAGGAGGCGCTACACGTGGTGTAGTTGACATACTATGTGATGGACGTGACCTCCCATCTTCACGGTTTTTAATTGATTGAAGTATTGCAAAAATATTCTTTCCAAAAACCTTAAACATAAATTAATACATACATTTGTCTACAATTGTCTTTAAAAAAATAAAATAAAATACTGATGTAAATTCAATTTTTTTTTTCTTATACTAAAATTAACAAAATTTGTTAATTACTTTTCCATTGCTTTGCAAAATAGTAGTACGAGTTCTCCATTGTCTTTCACGCTTAATGATGTCTTTTGTTATATCTACATCAAAATCCAACATAACTCTTAGGTCTGGACCAAGACCTATATCATCATGTCCTTTAATGGTAGTACGCTTTTTTGCCAAACGTTTGGCTTTGATTGCAGCAATTTTTTCAACAGACATGGCTTCCGAAAGAGATCTATTAAAAAAGATATTTAAAATTTGCAATATTTTAATTTATAAACATTTTTTATTTTTTTATTTTTAAAAATATTTTATTTAATCAATTCAAAACTTGAATAAGAACTATACAGTATAATTGTACAAAATTAAATTTATTTTTCTAAACCTAGAATATTGGTTTTCATTATTTTTCATTATTGTATTTAATTGATTTAATTTTATTTTCGGACTTAGTTATTCTATACTGGATATTTCTTTTTAAATATTACATTTATGTTGTATACTATTTACTTGATATTATCAACATTGACAGCAGACTCTTTAGGTGCATCCAAACGTGCGGCCAACTGTTGTTTAACCCTTTGAACTTGTAATGTATCTTCCATACGAGGTTTTTTAGCAACTGATTCTTGTACATCTTCCACAGCACTTCGTTTAACCTGTTCAAATAATTAAACATACAAACCCAATTTAAACAAACAAGAAAATTTAAAAAGTATAAATTTAACCTGAGTTGGAATTTCAAGTGGAGCACTGCGATCAATACTAGCAGATGTAGATAATTCGCCATTTAGGTAAGCTAGAAGTTCTCTTCGATCTGGTCTTCTTACAACTGGTATATTTTCAGCCTAAAATTATAATCCAGAACGATTTTATAAATTAAAATCAGATAGTTGTTAATCAAACAATATTAAATTACTTACAGCTGCTTGTCGCACATATACTGGATGTGTGAGAGTAACATTCTTTAATAGAAATAATAGACATTCCAATGTATAATACTCTTTTGGTGCACCATCCTTACCAGAACTATAACAGCACGTAAGACATTAATAAGTACATTCATAAAGTAAATATATTATATTAATACAAGGATGATGATTGAGTGAACATAGCGTTATACAATACTTGCATTATGTCGTAAACTGTTGTTTATGTTGATAAAAGTATACAGATTGTATACTCGTTTACTTACCCATACATCAAGAAGTTTGTATTAACAGTTTTTGACCAAGATAAGTCACCAAATAATATGTGATTGTCCTTAATTATGATTTCTTTTTTGTTAATATTGTACGTCCTTAAGAAAGTTAGCGGGTCTGCCATTTTGAAACAAATTCACAACAAAATAGAAAAGATGTTTAAAATTTTAAACAATAAAAAAGTTCACAAAAATATTTTGTGTACGTACTAGTGTAGTACTACGTACTTTGATTCTATTCAACTAAGCAATCTCATTTTATCAAAATGATTATAGGTATTTTATACCTATTTTTTTTTGTAAACAAAAAATACAAATGTGTTATCACTCGTATACATATTATCATCATGGACGTGCAGTGTAGCAACCTTAGATCATGCAACAAGCATGAATGTATCTATTATTAATTCTGAATTCTATATATATCTGTGATCCCAAGTTAGGGCACTTCCAGTGATGTAGTCCTAAAAAAATTTATGGGACACGTCTTAATCATTGTAAAAAAAAAACGTCGGGGCTGCTCCCACACGTTTGGTAGAAAAAAGCGACCATTTTTATTTGTAGATAGCATATTAACCCAACATCACGGATATATATTATATCTAGGTACCCATATATAGGTACTAAAATGTGCTACTAAAATACTATATATACTATATACTAGAGAGCCTAGATAATAAAGATAAAATAAAGCTTAGATAATAAAGGCTCTCTACTATATAGATATAGGTACTATACAATATTATAGTATATATCTGTGCCCAATATAGAATTGATAGAATTATGGTAGATAAAATAGGTACTTCGAATAGATAGCATATTATTAAGCAAGTATCCACTATATTGTCTATTTGTCAGTTGTCTATATAATATTATACAATAATACCTACCTCATAAGGTATGATTTATATTTAAACTCGTGATCCATAAATAACGTTTAAAACGTATAGTGCTCAACAAAATTAAAAACTATATAATTTATTAACTCAAAATATAAAATAACATATTATTATGAAACATTTCTAGTACTTTTTACATGATGAAACTACGAAAGTAATATTTAGACCTCAATACACACTTCGACTCCGGACTCCGATGACTACGATACAGTCACATATAGTATAATAGAACATAATATTTAATATATTTGTGAGTATTATTATTTGTAAGTACTTAGTAGACAATAAAACATAACTGTAACTGAAATGGATTATGGAATCCTAGTAATTTAAATATATTTAAGATTCCGATATCTACCCCTGGATACAGTATTTGGATCAGGATCCTATATGATATCCCTGGATATCTTATATTTAACTGGCCGTTCCCCGTTCCCCCGACCGCGGTACAATACCATAGGGGACTGACCGTTTTCACCCAGAATATTTTTTCGTACCTATACAATAGTGATAATATATATCATTGAATTTAAATTTAACACCACCTATTACAGTGACCCACTTGTAACCTACTGCACAGCAAAACGACACCCGATTGTCCAAATTTTGGTGAAAATCAACGATTTAAAAACTATAAAAACTATGGCATCCAAAAAAATTAGGCCAATTGTTGTAGACAAGACTTCATAAATGAAAATAAGCACGACCCCACCCCCCCCCCCATATTTTGATTGCACCACTGTTATCAGCGTCAACAACTACATAATTAGGAATAAAAAAAATAAGTAAAAAAGGTGTCCCGTAAGGAAGACCTAATCTAAATATTTACAAAAATAATAATAATAACACAATGTCACGATGAATGATAAGTGATGAGGGATGCTACCTATAACCTATCTATAATAATTGACCGTTATAATTTATAGGTCTACATTAAATGGTCAAGGTTTTACATTTTTAAAACAGTTTTATAAACATGTAATAACGCCATCTTTAAATCATAAAAAACGCATTTTAAACGCGATTATACTAGCGATTGGCGTTGGGGTTGTCTGGAGCCAAACACACGTGTCACGATGATCGAACAAAATTATGAGAGAGATGAACGAGAAAAATAATCCTCATTGTCTTATAATATATAACGGTGGTATATTATATGATATAGGTATACATGAATTCCACACCTGAGTGCAGCCGCTGTGATGGTGCATATAAAATTTGATTGTTCTCCTCGTCCCGAGGTTCCTGATAGGTATTTATTAGCTAGTGGCTTCTGGAGCTGAATGAGTGTGTTGAACGCGGCACGACGATTGTGAAAAATGCGAAGGGAAAACGAGAAAAAAAACCCTCATCCGGCTTATTGCCGATTTCGGGCATACCAAAAAGTTTGAATAAATCGTAAAGTATACGACCGCTACGGGTCAAAATTTGCTGAGAGCCGGAAGAATGAAGATGTCACTGCAGCAAGCTTATTGTTATCCGAAAAACGACAGCCTCGTGCAAACACATTATACACTATTATATTATACGAAGACTTCCACAGAGTACTCATATACTCTTACGTATTAGCCTTTCATGGCTCGAGTGCACCCTCAGCGGCTGAGAGTCCACTGCACATGTAATAAAATTGCATATACAACGCGCCGTTGTAAATAAATTGTAATTATTGAATAGGTACCTATTACCTATAGTATAATGTACATTGTATATGTTAATATTAAATATCTTAGTATAATATGTTATTATTTTTTAATTTTCACATAGATGTTATAAAATCCATGGATAATATTATTGTACAGTTGTGGATTTCGTTATAAAAAAAATTGTGTAAAAGAGTATCATTGGAATACGTATTTATTTAATTCAACATAATTTATTAAATATTCTAAAAAAAAAATTATTTACTTTTCTATCAACATGTCAACTTAAAATGTATTTTTACTTTTCTGTTTTTACTTATTGTGTTGTCATTTTTAACTAACACCATCAACAACATTTTAAATAACATTAGGATTATAATTCTTATATACAGACGACCTCCTATATTGTTGACAAATGATCTGGGCATAGTCCGAAGTCACCCACGTTTGGTAATAATTAAGACGATTTAACACTAAAGTGTGAGATCAAGTTACTTAACAATTTGCACATATAGGTGCCAATTACCATTGATTTTATAGTATATCATAAAATTATAAGATAACTAAAAAAACTAAAAAAACATGTGTGATAACGTGATATGATAATGTAGGTATATGATAACATAACCTAATAAGTATAAGATATAAAATATTGTATTATGTACGAGCAAGCGATTAACCATGTGCGCTCTCCAGTGGCGGCGCCTGGGGGGCCCTCTAAATTTGTCTTGGCCCCCCTTGACCGCCTAACCACAATAGAAAAAAAAATTCTTTAAAAAAACCGATTATAAAATTGAAATTCTATACTTCTCTTAGTCCTAAGACTATATGGCAACATTTTTTTTTTTTGACCGAATAAAATATGAATAATTTTTAGATTAATATTAGATCAAGTAATAAACGAGCTAGAAAAAAGATTTGATAACAATTCAGATATTTTGAATGGTATTAGTTCATTAGACCCTAATTCTAAATTATTTTTAAATGTTTCATTATTATTGCCTTTAGCACAGTCCTATAATTGTGAAATAGAGACTTTAAAATCAGAGTTCCAAATTTTGTCTAAATCATTAAAAAACTATGAAAATAAATTTACAACTAAAATAAATGATATTTTTCATTTATATGATTTTCTAAATGAGTATCAAATTGCGTTTTCAGAACTGCATAAATTTTGTTTGATATCTATTACAATTCCTGTTTCCTCAGCTGGATGTGAAAGAACATTTTCTTGTCTTAAACGGGTAAAAACTATCCCAGAAATTAATTAATGGATTCTCATATGTCAAATTTGAGTGTGATAGCCATTGAAAAATTAGAAGCCAAAAGTCTAAACATTGATGACATTATTAATGAATTTGCATCATTGCACCAAAACCGTCGAATTATTTTAATTTAACATAATTTATAGTAATACTATAAAGTATAAATCATAATAAATACAAAATAAATAATAAAAATTATATAAAATGAAAAAAACCAGTGACAAGAGTGTATAATAAACTTAAAAAGTATCTATCATATGTTTATGATTATATATAGGTACCTAATTATGTTATTTAATTAGCAGCTAAGGGGGAATAGGCACATAAAAGTTAATTTTATAGTATTTAATTTATCATAATTTATTTATATTTCTGTTCAATCAAAATTATAATTATTATATAGTGTTTAAATGTGTGAATTCATTTTATATTCATAATTTCTAACAATTAGTAGATATCAATATTATATGCATACCATTTAATATAATTATGTTTTTGACTATTTACTATGTTTGCTTGTAACGTTGTAACTAGATTTTGTAATACTTAGTAAGTTGCTAAGGCAAATAAAAATTGTGTAATTTTTTTTATTTAATAGAAATGTTTTAACTCAAAAACAAATGTAATTTGTTTATTACCTATATTATAATAAAGTACTCATTGTTTATGTAAGTTTGTTGAAAATGATATCTAATGTTTAAGTGTGTAAATATTGAATAATATACCTATACTTATATGATATGTATTATCAATTAAAATAAAAACCAATAATTATGTGAAAACTTAGTATATGAAACAGAGTCTTTACAATAGATGGTGTGTAAGCCCCCTACCCTATACTGAGCCTATGAATGGGAAAAAGACCACGGATTGGGACTTTTTTGGCCCTGCCAAATTTTCAAAGGCCACCAATGCTCCCCCCCCCCCAAGATAAAATTCCTGGCGCTCTCGACTGTTATATTATTTAAAATGTTAAATAAAGCACCTCTTAAGATATTAAAACATGGTGTTGTCCGAATTCACCCCACATGTCTGAAGTCACCCCTTTTTACGGTAGTCATTAGAACAAGAATCTTTGGTTCAGACGTTTTTAAGGGGCCCCCCTGCGGACAAAGTCTGCGCACGCCTATGGTGTTATACCTGTTAACTTTTCCTACGAGAAGAATGAACACAAGTTTATAAAGGCTTAGAAAAACAACAATTTATTAAGAAACGAGGCAATAGAATAACGTCTGGACAACCTCGCAACGGCGCAGGTCACCAATCGCTACGCAACGCGCGACAACAACTAACTATATAGTGACAAAAACAATTAATTAACAATATTAAAACCCACATCTCTTCTAGATATCATCAAGCACATACGCCGCCATCTAGGGGAGTTAACATACCTACGTGCGATTTATTTTTAAAACATATATTTTTTGCTTCTTTAAATACGTTTGCTTGCAGGCGCCCACGTTTCACTTCAATTTTTTTTTTCATTGATTTAACTGTAGTTGATTTTTATATACATAGTTTAAACTTTGATAACCTGGTGCCCTCTGAATAATCATTCATTAATGAACTAATTATTGTGAATTTTATTTCTGTTTAAGAATCTAGAGATTGTGGCTTGTATTATTTAGTGTGTTCTTACTGTATAATTTTTTCTACATTTGTTTTGCTTCTTAACATGCATTTGCCTTGATCGTTTACGTTCCCCTTCCAATTTTGATATTATTCATTTAGCCTATTGTCGATCTTTTTATAGGTATAGATTTTTTAAACATTTACATCCTGTGCATACTGCCATCTGATCTTTTTTGCTTCTTAAAATGTGTTAGCACGCGTAGGGCACCCACGTTCCACTTTTAATTTTTTTTTCATTAATTTAACTAATTAATTCTTATATAAGCGTTTCTAGTTAGGTAATCATAATTTAAATAACAAATTTTATTAAGTAACGTTTTGGGCTTAAAACCTGGAGGTTTTAGATTACAGTCAGAGTATGCATCTACTATGTAATTTTATCTATATATATATTTTTTTGCTTCTTAAAACTCGTTTGCCTTTGGGCACCTGCAGCATTCCTCTTACAATTATTTATTCATTAATTAAACTAACTAGTTGATTTTTTAAACTTTGACCACCTGGTGTCTATTCTGAATAATTATTGTTTAATGAACTAATTATTATTAATAGATTTTTGTGTTAATGGAACTGAAGGTTATAGTATTCAGTCTCTATAGCTGAGTCTAGCTGTTAGAGTGCTATAAAGACGAGCACCGGGATAAATAATTTTGTTTAAATTTTTTGATTGTTGCTTCTTTAAATGTGTTTGCCTGCGGACGCTCACGTTCCCCTTTCAATTTTTTTTTTATTATTTTAACTAACTTTTTTATATATATTTCTAAGCTTTTATCACTCGGTGCCATCTGCATAATCTTTATTCTTTAATGAACTAATTACAGTCAATAATTGATTCGTTATGTTCAGATATAGGTACTCGTATTTGACTGTATAATGGGTATACAATATCGGATATGTGTACCTATCATATGCTTTGACTCCGTTATTTGTTAAAATTACTGCTAGTTTAGACTTCAGAATTACGTGGTCCATCTCTCCTCTGTCAATTACCCATACAATAATGCCATTATAATTTATTTTATTCAGTTAAGGACTTTTTAACTCTGAGTGATTACTCATTTGAACTATAAGTAGAACATATTGTAACTGGAAGACTTAGTTCCTGGATTTCATGCTAAATATTTTTTTGTTTTTTTTTCAAAAAATACTTTAGGTATTATAGATCTTATTATTTGTTTAATATTATTAACTATTACAGAATAAGTATTGGTAACATTAAAATATTTAATTTTCATAAAAAAAAAAACCATAATAATTTTTCGAACAACCCAATTTAACTGTTTACTTGTTTAATGTTTTATATAATTATCTATGTTAAAAGTTATAACAAATTATAAACAAGGAAACTATGTAAACACGCTGACACGCTGCATAATAGGCGAACAGTATCGTTACCGTGCGTTCAAAGTTATTTCGTTTATTTATAATATAATATTATTATGATTATTGTTACACAAATAAGTAATAAATATATAGTACCTGCGTGCGTCTCCCTTCTCCTGACCTTCTATTTATTTTTTATTTTCATTATATCTAATTTGCCTTCTTAATAATAATAATAATAATAAAAAAACTATAATGAATCTTTGGTCTGGTCTATACAACACTAAATAAGTTAAAGATTATGTTACAGCTGGGAACATAATAGCAAAGTACCTACTTATATCCTCAATATACAGTACCTATAGGAATAGTACAACATTTTTGTATTTATTGATAAGTTTTACATAAAATATAATTAAGTCTTTTATTATTTAGGAATTGGGGGTGTAAATTTGAAACTTGGGGATGCATAAGTGCACCCTTCTAGATGCGCCAATGAATACTATACACGTTAAAAGTTTCAAGTACCTATATGAGAATAATATTTTTAAATTACAAAAAAATAACTAAAATTAGTGTTCTTTGTTTCAGTATCTTATTTTGTCCAAATTTAACTTTAAAAATGTATAAAATTGTATTAAAATTGTGTTTATACATTTTATAGATTTTTTGATTACAACTTATGAGGAAACTTGTATTAAATGTTCTACTTTTTGACCAAATAAAATCGACATTTGCCATATTTTTTTTTTTTTTAAATCGACAATATTTATTTTATACTAATAAAATATATGAGTACATATAGAGCTCAAGAGTTAATATATGTATTTTGAACATTTTATCATATATAGAAAACGCCAATGTAAACATTTGGTGAATATTTCAAGTAAGTAAGGTTATTTGTTTTGATTTTGTCAAATACTGCAAATAAATAAACCATGGTTTTGCATAAAAATAACATTTTTTCCCGTCTAAAAGTGCAAGGCATTTTTTACATTTGACGACCTGAAGTACCAACTAGCAGCGGCGTATTTACGGTGGGGGATGGGGGAGTGGTCATTGGGACACCCCTTCCATAGGCTGTATATAATATGCAACATTTGTTGATGTCCTAACTTAAGGCCTCTAGCTTTAAGAGGACAATGCACCCGCATGTGTCTCCGTTTTACAACATAGCAAAAACTATTTTGCGCGGGAAGGAACCGAGAACGCTACAGTCATAAGCATAACTAAGAAACGAAATTTTCAACACCTAAAAAGGAGAACGTTGGCTGTGCAATATCGTTTTAATTTTGTCGTTATCAGAACTTCAAAAAAAGTTATTTAAGTTTGAAAAACACAAATAATAATGGATTTTGAAACAATAAGAATTTTTTTCGTATAAGTGATATCAATAAAATAAAAACGATATTGCACAGCCAAAGTTTTCCTTTATATGTGGTGAAAATTTCGTTTCTTAGTTATGACCGTAGCCTTCTCGGTTCTTTCCCGCGCTAAAGCGTTTTTGCTATGCCGTACGTGTTAGATGGAGACAACATAGCAGGTGCGACATCCTCTTAAAACCGGGACTACTGGATAAAATCATATCCCCCCTCCCCTCCCCCCATGACAAAATTCTAAATACGCCACTGCCAACTATATTCAATCTGCTATCAGAAATGTTCACTACCCCAAATGATGACGACTGATAACTGACACAAAAATATTACAATCAAAATTCAAAGCTAAAGTTTAGATTAGAAACAATTAATATATTATGTTCCATCAATCAATAGCGAATGTTTGTGATATTGAGTGGTACCTAAACTACAAATCTATATCGCATTAACATTTTAAAACACATAACTTCTATATAAATATTATAGTACCGATGTAAGTATATTTAATATATTTTAAATCACCTTTTTACTATTATTCATTTGAACACCTTCGTCAAAACAAATAAATAAAAATGCCAACATAATAATTTAATTATTTTTCATGTACTTCCAAAATATAAAAAACAACATGGTAATTAACAATGTGTAAAAAAAATGTAAATTTAAGTCATGACTGTACATAAAAAAGAAAATATTTATATAATATATTGTACAGAAATAGTCATACTTAAATCAACCACATAAAATATCTAATCAGTCTAAAATAAATCAAAATTATGATTAGTTTTTAATACTTAGCATAAAAAGTATAACAACTTCAAACTAAAAATTATTGGCAGTTAAAAAGTGTTATACTAAAACAAAATAGTAAATATTTTCAATGTAATCTACTTCGGTTTGTGGTGATTAGTTTGTTCTGAAAAAAATTATATTTCATTAGTTAAATTAACATAAAAATAATTATATTTGTTAGTGCTTATATAACAATATATTAGATATCTAAAAATTTTAAATAATAATGCAGCAACATTATATAATTTATAATTATCTCATAGTATTTAGAAATAAGTTATTTAAAATGTTTAGTTTTTAATAAGGAAAACAACCAGATTTTGGAAATCAAGAAACTAACAGTAACTCTTTAAATTAACATTGGATTTAACCAGTGTTGGCACTCATTTTTGGTTATAGAAGTGTAAACAGGTTTTTTAGATTTGGTTTTGGTCAAGTTTATGATGTAAGAAAACTAAAACCCAAGATTTAATTATAACAGGATTTCCAAAATTTGGCGTTAAACCTTGATTTTAGGTTATTTTTTCGAGTGATTTATAACTTATGTTATAATTTAAAATCATTCATACCACTGGGTTTTCTTTTATAGACTTCTCCAAACCGTGACATATACTTTCTGATATATTCGGCAACTTTATCTTTTGTACTGTCACTTATTTTTAATTTGTCCACTTTTTTTAATTGTAACTCTTTTAACAACACATTTTCATTAATCTGAAAAAATATTTTAGTGTTTCCATAAATAACATTAAAATCAATATTTTTTAGTTACTTTTTTGGCAAGATATTTAAAATCTTCATCGCTTCTTATACGTCCTTGTTGACAGGTCTTTTTAGCATATGATCCTAAAGTCTTTACTATAACAGTAGCCATTGAATGATAATAGTCTATTATTTTTTTCATTTCTTTCCTGTTATCAGGAATAAGTTTTAAAACATCCACAGATAAAGACATCATACTGATAGGTATCTTATGATTTCTTTGACTACGTAATTGCTCTAATTCAGTTGACTTGTCTCGTAAGCTAATGCGCCTATTTCTTGATGCTTTGAATTTCGCAACAATAGGTGTAATGATTTGATCATTAGTTGTGTCGAGACCAGGAATTTGAGAATTATCACCACCTTGAATAGCAGAAGTTGAAGGCTGAAAAATATATTTAGGTTCATTTCGTATTTCAAATGGATAACACTTCATAAGAGGTTTTTGTTTCACAATATTTTGATTCAAATTAATTGGTCTTACTTCTGAGTGTGGCAAATTTGGTGATGTCTCACCTTCTATCCAGAATGTAACTTTTTTTTCTTTAGATCTTTTTAAATAGTCGTTCACATTCATACTACTTTGTCTCTTTAATGCTGATTTTGTTGTATTGACAAGACAATTTTTCAATGCTAAACGATGTATACTACCCTTACGCATTATATTGCGTTTTGTAGCTGGTATTTCATCACGGTTTCTTTTTAAACCTTTTAGTTTAATTCCCCATTGTCGTTTCATAACAGCTACAAAACCATTTTTAGTTTTTACATGACCAACTATTTTTTTTAAAACTTTTGGTTTCATATTCTTATACAATTCAATTTCTTTGTCGGTTTCATTATATGTGAATACATTTGAGTTGAGATTTTTTGAAACAAATTTTTTTGGTACTGAGTTTTCATTTTCAGGTCTTAACTCCTTTTTTAACAAAGAATTGAATATGGCATTTGCAAATTTATTGTTTTTAGATACTTGAATAGTTTTAGGAGTCGGCAACAGATCTTCACTTAATGTGTTAGAGGTCACACCAGTTTCTTCGTTGATGAAAATAATTCTTTTATTTTCGTCACAAATAGATTTCAATTTTATATCAGACGAAGGTACCTTTTCAAGTTTTGTATTATAATTTTTTTGTTTCAAGTTCTTAACTGTAATTAATTTTGATGGCTGGTTTTTAAAAGAATTACTAATAACTTTAATTCTTGCTAATAAATCTGCACCAGATTGTACAACTTTTGTACAAGGTTTCTTAGAATGTTCCATTTCTGTATCAACAACTTTCATTTTTTCAGGATTATAATGCTTGCGTAAACTGTCATTGATCAAATTAAAGACATTAGTTTCAGCTAATTTAAATAGATGTTTTGTTGGAGATAGAACAGGTGATTCAATATTTTGATTAACATATTTATTGTTTGATGTAGCCATATTTTGCAGTTGTGTTTTCAATGGTTGACTAGATGTCAGTGGTGAAGGAGTATCATATAATGTTGGTTGATTAACTACATGACAATCAGAGAAAACTTGAGACTGTGTATGAGAATACTGTGGAAATTGAATGAATGCTTGTTGTACTGCTTGTGGTGGCATGTAATTCTTCAAACAAGGATTATGTCCACCATATTTGATTATTGAATCTGAAACAGAACATTTTAATAATATTAATGAAAATATTAATATATAAGCAAGTTTATGTAAAACACATTTTATATGCACATTCAAATACATGTCTGTATCCCATAAGGATTTAATAATTTGTTAATATAGTATATGGTATGTGGAGGTGGGTTGTGGAACATATGTAGAGGGACTATCAGTGCACAACAAAATAGGCGCGTAAAAAGACAGTCAATAAGGGATGGAAGGTTAAACCACATGACCCCTTTCTTCCCACCGTGAGTATGCCCATGATAATATAGCATAAACTGTTAAGTACAGCGCTGGGTGAAATTTTGATTTAATTGTTTGATATCTATCATTTTTTAATGAGGAATGTTTTCATATGGCTCTGTATTTATTGTTTTTAGAATTAAAAATTGAAAATATTTAGAAATATTTGTTGTATTTGTCATTCGACAATAATTTTATTTATTATAGAAATTTAAATAAATATTCAAGTTCGAAATATATTTATATTACTTTGTTCAACATGTGTTGCTTGTGAAGTAGAATCCCATCTTGTTTTTTCACTAATTCCATTATTATTGTTTAATGTTGAATTAAGGAAATTTACTGTCTGATGGTGTTGTAAGTAATTTTCATCAGGTTTCTTTTTTACTACTCCGTCGACTTTTTCATACCAATCATCCATCACCTTTTTCCTAAACCTAAATTTGAAAAAATTAGTAATTTCAAAAAAATATGTTGTTACCGAAATATAGTTTACATTTTTTGGCGTTCTTTATCCACTTTAAATTGATATTCTTTTCTCAATTTCATACGATCTAATGATGTAGCATGTTGATTCCGTACTTTATTTACATATTTATTTGAATATCTAAACCTAGTAGTACAAACATTATATTTTAAAACAAAATTATTTTATTTATTACTTACGTTTTTCGATCCAAAGTTGTTATGTCCACAGGAGATTGATAACAATTGTCTATAAGTTTACATGCACTTATATCTGTAGGTGGTTTATGATGATCTATTTTTTTAGGAATTTTAAACACCATTTTCAATACAATCCACTTTTTCCACAAAGCTCTAGATTTTTCCACCAGACTATTTTTAATTTCATTATCATTTGGCAATAAGCTATCAATTTCTTGAAAATGGTTTTTAATTTCTGTAGCAGGGTACTCTAAACTAAAAAATATTAAAATAAATGTATTATTCCAAATCAACAAAAGCCTGACATTACAACAGTGGCAAGAACTTTAAGCACCCGCATCCCTACATATAAAACTCAATGAAACAAAAAGTTCTATAAACATTGTCCAACATTCTTAAGTAATAGACATCACAATATCATAATCAACAGGCTAAGAATAGGACATACTTGGCTAACTAACGACTATATTATAAGATTAGAAGAACCGAATCAATGCTCAACTTATAGGGAAGTTCTAACAGTCAAACATATCATACTTCACTGTTGTAACTATACAGCTACAAGAACTAGTTTAAATATACCTGAACACCTATACAAAACATTGGGACCTGTCTTCTACTCTATTTATTATTTTTATTATTAATTATATCAAATCTGAGTTACAAAATCAACCAAACGGAAGAATGCAGTACCACTTTATGTAAAGTTACTAATATAAATTAATTTATAACAAGTGTGCAACAGACAAAATTGCATGAATGATTCATTCAAGTGTTACAGTTTGTTTGTTGAACTCTATGAATAAAAATACCTACTTTGAATATACTTCATCATAATTTAATGGCATGCAGGGAATAAAAAAAAATTCAGTTAATTTTTGGCATTTAACATTTGCAATCCCTATCCAATACTAAGATTTGAGGAACTATAAACATCTAAAATTAACAATATAAATAAGATGTTTTAGAACATCAACATTAGAAAAATGAGAACACACAGAGTGGCATATGAAAACCGGTCAAAACTTGCACAACATCCCTCTCACTCCCAACAGTTTGAGCCACAATTACTAATTTTGTGGTAGGGGCATATTGTTCTGCCTCTGATAATGATGCGCGACGCGGTCTGTTCTCATTTGAAAAAGAGTAGTTTCTACTTGAAGCAATCGTTCTATCCAATAAATGTAAAAAAAATATCATAACAAACAAATACATTTCTCACATCATATTCTAATAAGTAAAATATTATAGAACGCAAGAAAAAATCCTCCCAAATTAGTTAAAATTAATATTTAATTTTTGAAACCTTTCGATTTTAGTTTTGACGTCTTGTGGTATTTTTGCCCATTCAGCAACAACATCTAGTACTTTAGATTTAGTGATTGTATTTCTATTTGTTATTGGTAATTCAGCTAAGATTTCTAAAATCTGCAAGTTTTTAAAAACAATTTTGAAATTGGAAAAATATTTATAATTATTAGATTAAGTAAATTTACCATTAATTTAAATGATTCGTTTTCATTTGAAGTCATCCAGTTATGAATAATACTAAGTCCACTGAAATCCATAAATAGTCTTTTGTTCATATCATGTTCTCTTATAAATTTTAAAACATGTAATCGACTGACGCTGTCTGTAATGTGTACCATGAGTCTATTCAAATTCAATGTTGCCATTTCTTGATCAGCTTTTAATCCAGTTTTTAATTTGGCAATTTCTGTTAATTGTCTGCCCAACTATTACAAATTTAGTTAATATACATATTACTAAAATAAAAAACATTTATGCAGATAGATTTAAATGTAAAGAAATTGCTAGAAGTATAATTATGTCAGTTGGAAAATTGTATAGCCATAGCAGCTGCTAGTGGCAAGTATTGTTGCTAGTATGGGTTTTAAATTTCTTAGGGAAGTATAATAAATTAATAAATAATATTAACTCTTAATTACCCAGCTTTTTAGCTTAGCTGTTACAAGTTACTCCTAACTTTTTCAGTTCCTCAGATAATCTACAAGATGTGAGTATGTTTCTTAAATCTCAAATATGTAAAGTCATATTTAAGAAGTACCTTGTCAGAAAATTTAAGAAACTTGTATGACTATTATTTATTCTTAGACAATTTGTATTATTCATAATTGCTGTGGACATCTTTTTTCCCCCTTAGTCGGTGATTATCATAGCTTAACAAATATTGAAATACTTATGGGGGAAGCTCACTTTGGCTTATATTTGTCATATAAAATATAAATGATAAAGCAATGAAAGTATATATACTGCTATGTAAAGTGGTCTGAGAAGGGTAAAAAATTCATATCTATCCGGACCTCTTACAAAAAAGCTGAGGACACCACTGGAAGTAAATCCATAAAAAAAATAGAATAGTTTTGTATGCTTAATTATAAATAATACCTCTCTCAATTTATTTTCATCATTATAAGCAGTCCTATTTTCCAAATATCTTTTTTTTCTTTCTTTTTTCTCAGGCTTTGACACAAAAACATTTTCATTAGCACTTTCACTATCCTCAGAACTGTTCTGGTCAGCAATTTGAGATGATTTATTAATGTATCCACGACATTTTGATGAACCACAATAACAAATTTGAGCACCATCTCTGAAAATGTAAAGAATTTTTTAGAATAAATATATAAGATTTATATATATAAAATTTTACCCAAATATTTGAAAACTATAATCAAATGTAATTTCTTCGCCTTTTTCAATATGCCGAGTGCTAAAGAAACCAATACGAGATTGACCCAATACATGCCACTAAAATCAAAATTTAAATTTTTAAACTGTAAAATTATCTATGGCAAAAATGTACTGTCTGTAGTTGGCGCAAATTATAGATGTACACATACATATGATAGAGTTCTAATCTTATAATATAATGGCAAATACAAATATAAAAGTTAAGTTATCAAAATAACAAACTACACATAGTTTTCAATGTGTAAAAGAGATTTAACTAATGTTTAAGTGTTGGGAATTTCTTCTTTTTTTAGTGTGTTTATAATATTGCAAAAAGTGGGGCTAAAAGAAAGTGGAATCATGGGTAATAGATATTTATTAATCTAACAAATGTACAAAACTAATGAAAAATATTTCCACAAACAATACAGTTCAAATATAAAAATATCAGGATTGAAAAATTGGTTTGAGTTAAAAACTTACTTTTTCACCAACTGAATTTGGATCACAGCTATGGTTAATAAACCTAGTCACATTTCCTTTTGAAGTGGAATCGATAATTTCATCCGGATTTAATTGAACCATATAATTTAGATTTTTATATTCTTTTTTTGTTAGACGATTACACATTTCGTTATAATCAATAACTTCACCAACATATTCACTAATTAAAACGCCTCTATAAAAGATAAAATTTATGTTATAGTGCATATATAATAAAAATTAAATTCTATTAAAATAAAAAAATAATAATATTTGTATACTTGGGAATATCTTCAACAGCACAAATTCCATAACCTTTATTTTCAGTTTTAATAATGTTAGTTTTCTTGAATTGTTTATTTTGAAATTGTTTATTAGTACAATACCTTTTAAGAGAACAACCCAAACCACTAAAAAAAATTGTAAAACATAAAAATATATTATATATGTAAAGAAAAAATAAAGTATGGTTAATTGAATTATTACCATTCAACTTTAAGCAGTCGATTGAGACATCTATCATCACAACCTATATTTCCTTCAATTATATCTTCTTTAGATAATGTACACTCACAATAATCGTTTATGTCCCCAGATATTATCCTATGAATATAATATAGCTTAATTTAAAAATAGTTATCAGATGGTTAAATACCAGAATGCGTTGTCTTTGTCTTACTAATGTATAACATAGCTAATTTTATGTTCAGAATAATCCATTTTTAATTTTCATGTTAGGGTAAATTGATCTATCATCAAATAACACTAGTATCTAGCGTAGGCTCCACAAAAGTATTTTTTATATTTTTTTTTAAAGCAAGTTATGAGCATTTTAAAAGTTTTTAAATGCTCACACTTGTTTTAAAATTGATATATCAAACTACATAAGGCTCTCTTATCTTTGAATTTGATAATAGATCAATTTACTATAATATAAAAACTATATAGTTCAGAGGATTATTTTAAATGTTAATTTGCTACAATGAGTGTTTGTAAGACGGAGACAACGCATAATGGTATGAACATCCTCTTTAATAATAATTTAATAAATGAATATAAATTGAGTTATAGTACCGTTGTTTCAGCTTACGTAACCCAGGAATTTCAGAAGGTGGATAGGATTTCAAAGTCTGCCTGAAAAAGAAAAATAAGATTAAGTTAAGTGATATGTAAGGTATCTTTGTTTAAAATAAATGGTAAAAATCAATGAAATGATTCTAAGCAGGTTTTGGTTTACTTTAAAATAGTCAATATTTTTCTCCATTTACTTTCCAAAATGTTTTTTTTTATGTTATTTTCAGAAAAAATACTGAGAAAATTAAAAATGATTGCCTTAAAGCAGACCTACCATAAAGATTCAATATCAAAATATACTAGATACTAGAGAAATGATACATTTTGTGCATTTACATTATATATTATTGCACAACAAATAGTTTTTTTTTACAACTTAACTCTTATCTACAATTAATTAATAAAATATGACTTTATATTGCATAAAAAGGTAATAGTCAAATAATTATTCAGAACAAAGGTAAAGTACTTATACCATACCTACTTGTAATAATATGTAAAATTGCCGTTTCGGCGTTTAATAAACAATAAATAAAGTAAAAAGAAAATTAATGAATAAAAACAAATATATCTGTATAAAATCCAATGATATTATAACAATACCATTAAATAGATTTTATAATACTTTAATATGTTCAGTGCGTACAACGCTATTGGCATCATTTAATACCGTTCACATATTCTAAATGATTCAAATTGGCATTATATAACTAGATGTTCAATGTACTAAAACGTTAACACCATTATAATTATGATTCAACCATTTGCTTTTTGTCATATTATAAGAATTATTTCATACGTATATGTAAGTCGTACTTAGATAATATTCTGCATTTTTAAGATTTCTTTTTTAATATAAACAAATAAGACATGCAGCGAAAGTGTTTTTTAATTTTTAATTATAATTATAATTGTGTATTTCTTACCTATTAGGCCTGTATACATTTTCGTCAACTAATGTAAAATTGGTAGCTTTTAATTTTTCATTAAATTCTATATCATTCATTCTTGCTTCAAGTAGTTGATTTTTGTGTTCTTTGTAAATTTCATCAGCAACTAGATTATAATTAACTTCTGGAACTTTCATATCATCAAGTATTTCTATATAATTATTTTTAGGTTTAATTCTTTTTGACTGTCGTCTTTTTTTTTTTGGAGATTTTTTTTCAGGTTTTTGTAATTTAAAACTATCAGTCACAGAATCTTTTAATTGATTAACACTATCATAACTTTTACAGCGTTTAAATGAATAATAAGTTTTTTTCAATATAGAATCACAACTTTTGGAACGAATTTCTCTGAGTTTATAGATAGGATTACATTTCAAATTTTTTGATTTAAACAAAAACGATTTTGGTACCTCCAAATTAGTGTTTTGATATATTTCATTGAAGTGCTTTACATCCATATTTAACTCATGGGATTGCTTAAGCTTATTTTCTGCAGATACCTCAATATTTAATATTTTATTACTCAAACCATCAAAATCTCTACAATTTAAATTGGAGACATTTATACAATATGATTGTTGAGAAGTATCTTTATTTGTCGTATTCTCTTTTTGAGTTAATTTTTTATCTTCACTTAATAGTATCTTATTTAAATTTAAATATTTGATAGCATTAGAAATATTATAATAATCATCTTTTTCTAGTAACCTAATATTATCCTTTAAATCTTTTGTAAATGAGAATTTAAACTTCCATGGTACAGAGGCTCGACGAATAGGCTTTGATGGTAATTTATCAATATTTTCACTTATATTATTAACACTCTTTGATTGAAAAATCGAAATAGTGTTCCAGCCCACTGAAGTATTTCTTTTAATATTAGATTCTTGTGAAATATTGTATTTAAATTTGTTTTCCTGATCATTGTCAGAAATATTAGACAATTGTTTCTCTTTAAGTTCTTTTTCATTAAAATTTTTGGAAGTGATTTTTTGTTTTTTCCGATTTGATTGTCTATAGTTTGTTCTATTACTGCTAGTCCTACGAGATTTTCTTAATTCCAAAGAGTTAAATTCAGAACTATAATCTGTACTATCATTTGAATCACTTGATGAAACATCTGTAACAGTATCAGACATATCTAATGAAGACTGTGACTCTTCCATCATCATTTCTATCTGACAAGATTGTGTCCACCGAGATTTGACTTTTACAGGCTTTTGATAATCCACTGGAGGACTACTAGAAGACATTTTAAGTTGAATTTATCTACAAATAAATGTATTATTTTGTTTTGTTTGATTTTGTATTGAATTGTCCATCTGTCAAAAAAAAAATTGTTTTTATTTTACAAGATAAAATATAAATATATTACAAAAGAATAATAATGTTAGGTTTATTGTTGATTAAAAACAATTGACTTTTCTGTTATTTTAAATAACCAAAAAAAATTTGAATACTGTCTACCCTATTTCAGGATAAGAGTGAACAGCATGGAGACTAAGCCACCGAATATCATTGGACCCCTAAGTGTTGTTATAGCTCATAATCGTTGGTGACTGTTTTCGATCAATGTCATACTGATAGTTTTTGCTGCTACCGTAAATACGCCGGTGGGAGCTGTTTATGGGTGGGGATGCATAGACACACCAATTGAGAACCATAGACCCTTCTGAAAACTTTGAATAAATTATGAGCCGACAATAGTTTGTTATAGAACAGACTAGTTATACAAATTACAACTTGGCGTTAGCTAATGAAAAACCCTTTAATTATTAGAACCTACTGACTCATATATCAGATTTGATCACTATTATACTATACAGTTAAATTATGTACAAGGGAAATATCTAGAATAAAATTGTACAACATGTCAGCATCAAACACAAAAATAAAAAGATCCCTAATGCTATAACTATATTTATAAGTTATTACTACTAATATAGTAATAAAAACAATCAAACAGTAAATGCAATTAATGTGGTTAAGCTATGGGAGAAGACCTAGGGTCGTTCTTACAATGTCCGGTAGTGTCGGTTAACACTAACCGATTGATAACAGATTTTATTACCAGCAGAATTCGGCCGGTTAAGCTTTGGTTAACTTTAACCGGACATTGTAAGAACGGCCCCTGAAGTTTAAACGCTATGATCTGCTGAGTTTTTTCTAATTTTCTTTTTATTAGTAGATTAAATATAAGATTATTATACTCAAATGACAATGTATGTGAGTGAGACCTAACCTAATCTTAACTCTTAAGGTAAAATCTAACAAACATTTCATACAAATGTCTATGGTATGACATCGAAACTTAGTTAACTCTTATAATAATATTGTAATATATTATATAAATGAAGTAGATAAATAAAACACAAAATAGAATTTTATCTCACAATTAAAAGATGCATTCTATGTTCATATTTTGTGGATGAATGTGAACAACAATCGATAGAGGCTGATTCTGAAAGAAAATATAATATCACAATTAGTAAGTTAGGATTCTATCAGTTTATTTATTGCAACATTAGTCGCGCCAGTGTATATTACGTCATTAGTTTCATGGATCAGTCTTTTCGACTATGTATTATTTTTCAATAATAACAACGTTTCATACCTTTTGTTTAATAATATCAAAACAAATAATTATTTCAAACAATTTTTTTAATTTCTATAATATAGTTATAAAAAGTTATTCCTTCAACATCAAAAGGATAATATTTAAAAACAATTGGAATGTACAAATTATATGGAGACTCATGGCAGGCAATTGAAGTTTTCAAAAAACCCTTGGCAGCCAAGTTGTTAAATTTATTTAGTTATAAGTATTATAAGTATTTTTAATATTATTTGTAAAAGGTATATTAAGTATCAATAATTGAAATGTAAAATGTATATTTTATTCAAGATGTAAAAAAGTGCGATCATTTTGACCATAGAGCGACTAACGACGGGTTAATAAAATATTACTAAATACTCACAAACAATTATGTCTAACGTAGTAACGTATCCACATCTTATTAGTGTAGGAGACATCAAAGAAATAGAAATAATATAATACCACTCGATTAATCAATTACCTTTCGAAATTCAAATGAACTTCGAAAAATATGGCAATAGGAAAACCCGAGACTGGATTACGGCTTAAACAGAAGAAGCTTCTATGCGACGCTCAACGCAATGCGATATTGCGATCGCGGAAAAGAAAGAGGACGCTTATCAGTAATCACAGAAATGATTAATCATATTATTGTGGAAGACGTCCTAATCACCACCATAGATAATATATTATCTATGATCACCACATAGAGTAATATTACTATGTCGCATTTTGATATTTTTGGTATAACCACGAACTAAGATAATAGTTCATGGTATAACGTAAACACAGTATAAACACACAATATATTATAACGTATAAAAATACTAACATACGTTTAAAATACGAGTTGAGCCGTTCTTAATTTAAACCGATTTTATTATGAGTTCGACATACATTTCCTAACTTGTTTACATTGACTCAATCGGTAAATTCATTATTCCATGAAATTGATATTTCTTACAGCTCCATTATCATATTTAATACCATTGTGACGCACGTTGTAGAGATCTTTAATCTTCATGCTTCTATTTAAAACTGTGCTCACAACGAGCGTCTAGCGCACGGTTTAAGATATCTTAAACCGTGGTCTAGAGACCGTACAAGAGCAAATATCTTATCAATTATCATATCGTATTTCTTATCAATTATCATCGTCATAAAACTACTATAATAAATTTATTATAATTTAAAAACTAAAACTGTGATTTTTTATATTTCTGTGATTCAATCTGGATTAATTCACAACTGTTAATCTTAATCTTAGTCTTATAAAATTAATTGTTAGAGAATACATTATACAGTATAATATAGGTATTGTTGTCTTATAAATAATTAAAAATAAATATATAGGTAAGTGTAGCTAAATGACACAATGTCGCTCAACATAAAATTAAATATACTCTCGTTAGATGAGTCTCTATTTCTTCACCGTGGGAAGTTAGGTTTTCGTCAGTACATAAAAGGTAAAAAAGCGAAACACGGGATAAAATTTTATGAGCTTTGTTCTCCAGATGGTTACGTATTAAATATAGAAATGTACAATGGAAAAAAATTCTCAAGTGCTCAAATTACTAGATGTAATACTGCTATAGCAGTAATTTTTAAATTAAAAATGTGATGTCGGAGGTCAGTACTGCTATAGCAGTAATGAAAAGTGACGTTTTACGGATGGTCTTGTTAAAAAACAAAAAAAGTGGAGTGTCCATCAACGTGTTAAGGTTAACAATTATGAATTAAAGCAGATTTAACCACAGAAATAAAAAAAAATCACAGTTTTAGTTTTTAAATAATAATAATAAGTAACCACATTATTCATCTCGTGTCCAGTCCTGTATGGTTGTGCATGTGCCATATTGTACTATGTAGTAAATGGTACTATTTATTTTTATGGCACGGTTTAAGATAGTACTATCTTAAACAGTAAAGATAACTAAATTCGTCATTACCTAGCGCAAGGTGTATTTACTATTTATCAATACACCTCGACATAATGTTATTACCTTATCTCTCGTAACCACGGTCGCTGTGGTGTTGGAGACGTGGGTTGGGCTGCCCATTTTTAGCGATGCATTTTTTTCCCGTCGCCGTCCGTCCGTTGCCGTCTGTCCGTGTGCTCGTGCGCCGCTGCTGTGTCAATGCGTGGTGCGTACACTGTACGTATATAGCAAGTGAGAAGTGACTAGTGAGTCAAGTGACCCGTTCGGTGCAGTGTATAAAATGACGTGATTACACGTTAGTGTTTCTAAAACGTTGTTATTTTTTTTTTTAAATTTTTATTTTGGCATTCCATCTCTTTTTAAACGAAATCTGATGAAAATGCTCACGCGAAACTATCGCCGGCACTTTAAAATACCATCGGAAGCGGTGTAAATGCGTGCTCGACGAGGCTGACACCATTGAGTTTGCCGCTGTTTGAAAATTTCTATTAGCCCGGCCACAGCCCAGTTACCATTGAGAAATCACTACAGTGTAGTGCTCGTATTATACACTATTGTGCGTAAGTACAAATATGTCGTAAATCGTAGGTACTTCTGACTTTAGTATTCAGAACTTGTGTAGATGGGAAGTGACCGTCAAATATTGTCCATTTTATGAGTCATTCAAGAGTATATTTTGTTTACACCGGAAAATATGCATATTTACTGTTTCTGATATGCAATTGTTATTGTTTCTGTTTCTGCTTTGAATACAATATTTACTTATGTAACTTAATAACTAATGCAATGAGGTAGCACACTAACGCTGTTCAATAAAATGTGCACACATGTCTATTCTAGTAAAATAAATCTCTATCTAATAATGAAAATAAAGTTTCTAATATTATACCCTAGGATTTCAGTTGTTATGATAAATTAGCAAAATATTTACATTGAATATTTGTTAACTTTTATGTTATTCTGTAAAGGGTGTAACAATTGCCCACTTTTTACCGTTTTACCTGAAAACCCCCAACACGATTATGCACCTTTTCCTTTATTATTTTAGCAAACGCAACTTTGATTATACAAAACAAATATTTTGTATTGTTAGAATTAAAGAAATTAACAATAATTGTCCTAAAATATCTTTAATGATTTACTTTCAATACAAAACTTAGTTTTTTCAAAACACTCAGCCCAATCCAAGAAAATACCAACAAAATCATCACATTTCTAAAACTTATTGATATGTACAACCTCGTGTACAACTTAATTTAAGGAAACTATTGTATTATTTATATGTAACTTTTTTTTTTTTGTTGTTGCTATCTAATAACCAAGTAGTTGATGCGTATCATGAATCAAAAATAAATAAAACTTAGTATAGGTATTATAATGTATAAATGAAACAAAAATCTAATTATACCATAAATTAAGTTTATAAAAATCAAAAAATCCCTCAAAATTAATATTAACGTAATACATATAGTCAAAAATAAATAAATAAGATTTACTCATAATTATAATAAAAATAATAATAATTTAATACCTAGTAAGAAATATTGATTGTGTGTCAAACAAAATAAAAAAATTATAAGTTCATAAATAAGGTTTAAAAAATTTAACAAAATTTATAATAAGTAATAACGTAATAGGTACATACCTTTAGTAAAAAATATATCAAATAGACAAACATATGCAATTGTGTTATGTTTTCTCAAATATAAAAAGGTAAAAAATGTACAATCGTGTTGCACCGTCTATAAGTAGGTACATATTACATTAGGTATTACAATAGAAAATCTGATAGGTTGGTAGGCTATACCATCAGCTTTTAGTTTTCCCCAAGTTTTCCTAATAAACATTTTTTAGTAGAAATCTGATGTAAATATATTATATTTAGATATCATCTAGTACCTATGTTTCTTATTTTTGGTAGGTTTTTACTTTACAATATATAGCTAAGTGCATAGATACCTACCTACTTTTATTGCACTATTGAAATATAGAAAATTTACCAAAAGTTGTGTAAAACCAACATGGATACCTGCCTAGTGCCTATGCAATTTAAACTAAATACCTATAGAGAGCCAGAGCCACCATGTACTTATCAACCTAACTTGAATGCATGTTAGCCCTAGTTTAAAAAAAAAAACACTGCACTCTAAAATAGGTGCTGTCATGTTGAACAGTAAAGAAGATATGTCAGATTAATAACACTTATGGTAGACTGTACACATCAAACCATATTTGTAATGTAAATTAAAATTACAATAGGTTCACAAGACACTTGCTATTTTCTTTTTAGGTTCTTAGTATCTACTTATAGCCAATTTTATTGCTAGACCCTTGAAAAAATAAGATATCTAAACATAAGTTCTTGAATAAACAACAATGGTAGGTATAATATGGTATAATACTATGTCATATTTATACGAGTTATACAACTGTGTTGAGCCAATATTACACAGCAGTCAGCCAACTTGATATTAATATTATATTAATTAGTTTTTATTTTAATTTAGTTTTAAATTGTTTTATACATACCTAGCTATTATCCCATAAAGATAAATTTGTTAATGTGAAATTATAAGGCAATTAAATTCCCATTTATTCACCTTAATGTAAGCTAGTAATTCTTAGTGTGATACTAAATAACAATAAAGTGTAGTATTAGTAGTAGTAGAAAATATCAGGTTCTGTGATTTAAAAAAAAAAAAACAATTTAAGCCACTTTAGACAACAAATTCCTTATTTCTGAAGAAATCTTAAGACATTTCTAACTATTTAAATGTGTAAATCAATATCTCATTATTTGATGAGTAATTACCTAAATTTATTGATATTATATTAATAATTAAGGATAAAAATTGAACAAACTTGTAAAAGAATATTTATGTGGGTATATTGTTTTAGCTATTACCTAATTGATTTACATGTAAGTACCTATTATAATATACAATTTATAAATCTTAATCCATTACAAAACACAGGAAACAATATCTATTAAGATAATTGATTTAAAAATTACCAGTTAAGGTACCTCTTATTATTAATTTTTTGTGGTGTCTAACCTAACCTACTGCTAATATGAAGAAAAACTTATTAAAAACAACACTTACAAAAAAAAGCTTCTAAAATTACAAATTAATTAATGATATTACTTGTATAGGTAACACCTATACCTAATATCTTGATTAAGATGGTAGGAAAAAAGTCTCTTTTCTAAAAGAACTAGTACTCTAAATGGTAGTTAATATTAATGATATTAATAATTAAGAAATAATAATAGCTAATAAATATGAATTGTCTACCCTATACAATTTAACTAGACAGGTTAATTTTTTTAACATGCTCACCCCCATTTTTTTTTTAATATTGCATTTATTCAAATTCTGAGTTTTAGAATTTTTAAGTAGGTATACTAAAGACCAGATTTTCAAATTCCTCATATTTTTTGTACTATTTAAATAAGTGTTCTGTGGCAATACTATACATCTACTTTTAAAATGAGAACCTCCCCCCCTTCTCTACAAATTATATAGCTGGTAATTTTCTTGAAAATGTTGATATCCCCATCTAAATCAAAATTCTAATAAGGTGTCTCTGAGTTATTAAAATGTTTGTAATAAGGATAATATTCCTTAAAAATGTTTTTACAAAAATACAAGTTTTATGTAATATTAGATGAAGTATTGATTATACTTAGATCATTTATACAAATTATTTATATTGATAGATCAATTGTAATTGCTAAAATTTTCAAATCATCTGAGCCCCCAAATTTACTTAACCAATAACCATTACCATACACATATTATCCTTAATACATAAAATTATATAACTCGGATAATACTCATTCAAATTTTAATTCATATAGGTTAAATTCAATTCAAGTGTTCAATTATCTAATGAATTTACAGTTATAAATGTGTAAATAAATTTCTTGTATATTTTTGTTTAAATTAATGACACCTAATAATATATTAATTTGACTGATCTTCACCATCACAACTCACAAGTGTGCATTATATAAAAATAATTACCTATATAAGTATTTGCTCCATCAATGAAAATGTTCAAGCTATCACTATAAACAAAATAATACCTACACAATAACTGATCTGGGCATTATTTATATTTTACGCCATCACTCCTTTGTAACCTACTATTAATAACTACAACTAATAAACCCTGATTTTTTGTCTAAAAGATGATTCTTCTAGTGAGTGACATTCTGCCATTTAAAACTATGTCTTAAGAGAGAGGACGTTATACCCGCATATGTTGTCTCCGTCTTACAAGTACGTAACATAGCAAATTTTACGCTCAGCAAAACACGTGTAGCTCCGTTAGTATAAAAATTAGAGCGAATTGACCTCTTATAAAATCTAAAGGTAAGATTATTATCTAGGCAATCTCATAGGCTTTTTATTATATTTTAATTTTAACGCGAGTTATGAGTATTTTAAATTGTAAATTTTTTATACATCTTAAAATCCTCATAACTCGTTTTAAAATTAAAATATACTAAAAAGCCCATGAGGTTGCCTAGATAATAATCTTACCTTTAGATTTTATAAAAGGTCAATTCACTCTAATTTTTAAATTAACGGAGCTGCACGTGTTTTGCTGAGCGTAAAATATGCTATGTTACGCACTTGTAAGACGGAGACAACACATGGCGGGTATAACTTGCAATGAATCACCATATAATATATAACATAATGGTACATTAAAATATATAACTTGTAAACAATGAAATTGTTTAATCATACTCTTTTATTTAATCAAACCTAAAATCTGAATAAAACTACTTCTTAAATTTGGCCCTCATTTTATAGGCATTTGGTTTTGTTAGACCAATGCATTACTATGAAGTAGGTCGATCTATTATTAAAATAAGCTGTGCGGAGAGTAGATAATAATATGTTATTTATTTTTCTATACAATTTTCAGTATTTATGAATATTTTATTTTATACCTACATTGTGAGCTATAATTATTTTATAGATATATAAATGTTTTGAAATTTAATATATTATGCTTAATGTTCCTGGTTAGCTGTCAAGGTCATAGAATATATTTTATTAATATTTATAAAAACAGAACAAAATAATATCATATACCTATTCAATAATAAATATAATGTAGAATATACCAATAAGGTAAAATGTAAACTGTTATGTACCTTTAATAAACTAAATCTAAGTATTTTGTTTTATTCACAGAAAATGTATTTCTAAATCTGTAATTTTTATATCTACAGAATAAAAATGTATGTTGTATGTACAATATTAATAAATTGTAATTAAAATTAATATTAATTACCAAAAATATAAATATGTAATGCCTTCTAAAATAAGACGTATTATTGTTCTTTCTATTAACTAATAACTACTAACTTTTAACCAAAATCTTTTATCACCTTCACAATATTAAATTTGTATTATGTACTTACAAATAAAAAAATACAATATATCTACCAATATTCAGGTTTATTATTTATTAGTACTTTTGGTAGTTTAAATACTTTAAATACTTCAAACTATTATGAACTGTGAAGTAACTTATTTTTTTTATCATATTATGTAATTGACGATTTCATACAATTTTAATATAGTGACAGCCGAATGGTATTTCCAAGTACCATAAACCTAAACTATATAAACAAATTAGTTATTTAAATTTGAACCAATGACCTATATTGAGAATTCAAAACTTTGAATTTTTTACTCATTTGATAAATATCTATCATAATATGCTTATTATCTTACTAATAATAATATGTAAACATTTTAAAATACATCTTTTAGCATCAGTTTATTCAAATATTGGTCTAGTTAAATCATGTGTAACGTAGGTACTTTCAATTTTCATTATTTTTTTTAGAATTCAAAATTTCAAAACGATCTCCGTAAAGTACAAACAAATACGTCTTGTAATATTAATTTACACACTGCAACGGTCGCGGTGGCAGTAAAAATGCAGCCTTACACAATTTACCGCCACCGCTGCAGTGTAATAAGGGGTTGGATAAAATAATATTATTACAAATTAAGAGGTAAATTTTTTTTGACTTAATTATAAAGTTTTTGTCATAGTCAAATAGCTATCCATATTCGTGCATTAAAGCCGTCGATAGTATAATAATATACTGGATACACGCGAATTTTTTTTATCAGTACCTACATCACTGACTAGTCACTAGTGACTATACACTATTTATAGAATAACATTTTGATGACACATTAATGCCGATCGCAGATAGTATACAATATACCTAATAATATATATTATATATTTTCTACATTGATCCCTCGATAATTTTACTTTATTATTATTAACGCCTAACGGGATTGGTTGGAACGTATTTCGTAAAACTTTTTTCCTTGATCAAAATATTATGATTTTTATATCTGTTGTGAAATTGATAATCAAATACGGAAATAAGTTATTGTTGGTTTGGCTGGGACAGTAGAAGCCCTTAATTCAGTGACGGAACTAAGGGGGCTTAGTCCCCTGACTAAGATTTAGCCCCCCTCCACAAAAATTATCTTATTTATTTAGATATAAGCCCCCTATGGGTTATTTTAAATAAATAGTTTTGTAAGCTGAGGTGTAACCCCTCAGAACTTTTACCCTAGTTGCGCCAATCGCCTATGGGCCTCTTATTATGACACCACGGCTGATATTGAGTACCCCAGCCATCGACACTTCCAACCAGTAACCCTCCCAGTAGTTGAGTAGTTGCACTACGGCGTTATATTATTTGAAGACATAAGGTGGTATAATAAACCTAAACTTTTTATTCAGACATATCTGTTGCTTATTGGAGGGTATCACATAAATTATTTAAAATTTCCTATAATCATTTTTGTTCTAAATCAAATAAAAAATATTATTATTCCTTATTTTGTGACTTATAGGATACGTACTTATAGTATGATATTTTAAATGTAAACGATTTATACCATACGCAAACAGAACATGGATAATAGATAATGGTACGGAATGTTCTGTACAGTCGTTAATGTGCACTATGACGACGATACCGATACGTTGATACGTCTACGTAGTGTATAAAAAACAAAATAAATTGCTTTAATATGGATAGTATAAAATAACGACACCCGTTGCCGATCGATCTGATAGTGGGTTACCAAAACATGAACGAAAAAAAAACTCCAGCTAACGCTAACCCATTAGCCTAATAACTAATAAGTAATAACCTGCATCGACAGTAATAGCGCTTGCTGCTAGCCGCTAGGCTTCAGTTGTTACAAAACTCGCGCATGCTCTTAAATTTGACATTTTTCTACATTTTTACAGGGTGAAACTTAAATTAAAAACTTATTCACCGAATTATGGCTGGTGAACGTGTACGACATGCAAATAATATTTAAGTGTATATCAATTTGACATTAATAAGTTGTCAACGTCTCCTTAATTTAGTAACTAACAATCACGGCCGTCTCGTGGGGTCTTCGGTGTAAACAGTGTTTCGTAGTTTTGTGTCTGGTTGTTACGAAAATATGATATCGCATAACCGTAACACACATGCTATAGTCTCGCGCGCACACGCTCACTCACGCGTATGCACCGGATAACTGTCCATCAAATCCTTATAAGGCTGTGGCCGTTCGACTGGTATTTTTTTTAAATCCTTGCCGTCTGAGTACGCGACAACAGGTGGAGGTAGAAAAATAGTTTACACCTCGTCATCGCCACGACCTTTAAAGACGAATAGAGAAGAGGAAAAAACCATTCGTTTACCCCTTTTGTTGTTCACTCTCGTACAATCGTCACGCGTGACGTGATCGTCTAGCGGTGGTGGGGACATGAATATCTGTATATTTTTATCCTATGATTTCATTGATAAATGCGCACGCGTTTCACGAAACAAATAATTGCCAACACAGCGCAATTTCCGGCTCACGGCCGTGGAGGAAGTGAAGCAAGTTGAGACGAGCAAAAAAATCAAAAGATTTTTTCTCTCATCCCCTCCCATCTTAGGTTATAGTTAAATTCAAATTTCAATTCACGATCATATAATTTTATCTCCAATCCAACAATTTTTTTCAAAACTAAAATTATTTAGCATAATTCAATCTCATTGTGTAATATGTTTATTACTTATATCTACCTAATAATTTATTTTTTTGTCTAACAAAAATTATTATGCAGATTAAAATATGTAAACTCATACATGACCTATGGGGAATGAAATGTAGTACGGCTTTAATTAGAGTGGCACTGTTATAGAAAGGAGCATCAATATTAGAGAAGATGGAACCGTGAGAGGAAAACAATTTTTTAAATTGAGTAATAGAGGAAAGAGTAGGACAATTGATTGGAAGTCACGTGAGGCTCAGTTAGAGAGGAGATACAAGAAGGGCCTTGATTGAGCTTAAACCCAATTTGAATTAGTGATTGACAGATTATGGTCTATGGACATTCAACCTGAAGTATAGCACAATATTACAGTACGACTAATTTAACGACTGGAACCATGGATGCATTGGAATGTTGGGAGAAATTTTTTTAAAATCAGGTGGTGGTAAATTTGGTGGTCGTTTTTTTTCTAGTTTAGCTTCTAGAATTTAAAGGTAAATCGACGGTGTAGTGGTATTAAGTCGGGATAAGAGTTGCTAGTGGAGCTAACGGAAGTCAGCGTACTCATTGACAGTAATACCTATAATCTACAATCACACTATTGAAGATCGCGATATGAATCCAACTTAGAGACCATCTCCAGGATCTATACAATCACACCAACACTGTTGGATATAATTGTCAGATCTTTGGATTTTCGTGCCAAAAGCGATTAATCGTAGACTCTCGCAGTTAAGAAAACCATTTTGATTTGTTTTCGATAAAAGCAATATTGATCACTAAACCCGTTGTATCGACTGGGAAATATCGTAGTCCGTAGGTATAAGAATTTGGAATTGATGACAATATCATAACGCGTTTCTGTCTCGACGGCGAATTTCGATGGTAAAAAAAATTGGTGTCATAGTAAAATAATAGCTAGTCGGACGGCAATTGCAGCAGTACGCGGCCCGGCAGCCGTGTGGGAACGGTCCGGTTTCCACCACGCGCCCACGACGTATAAAGTCGGTTTGTTCATTTGTTGTGTATGGCGTACCGGCCGCGCCACCTCGTCCGGGCCACGCCGTCGTTGCCGTCTCCCTCGCGCCGCCTTCCACGCATTGCCACCCAACCAGCCGTCGTCGACGACACATGTTCGTGTTTTTCGATCATTTGTCGGTCGCCAACGGGGCCAGGGTCGCGTGCTAGTCGCGGACTAGGCTTTTGTCACTCGACGTCGGCATTTTCCGAGATAAACGTTACGTTTGTCGGCTCCGCGAGTCACATTTTCGATGGTGAACGCCACATATGGCAGCATCGTTAACAGCGATCGCATCTTGCAATACCGGTGGATGGGTCGAGATTTTTATATATTTTTTTTTTTTTTTGGTGGGGGGGGGAAGTGGTGAAGAGGTGGACCTTGGCGCGGTTCTATGCGGCGGCCGTCGACTCTGTGCAACATTAATGAGCCATGTAGGCCAAAAGACGCATTCCTATTTTACGACCAAAAACGCATAAGTCATAGCGCGCAGCGCGGGAAAAATACAACGAAATAAAGAATACAAAAATATTATGTTATTATTATTATATTACAACAGTTCCGGAAGACGGCGGAAGTAAATATTAATAGAGTTTGTACGACAATGTAATAAACGGGTACCGTTGCGATCTAAGGTTCGTTTCGTTCTACGACTTCGTATTCATCGAATTTCATTCGGAAACAACTTGGTGTCTATCTAATATCAAATTTTGAGTACGACTTGAGCGATTTGGGGGTGGCCTGTGGTATAAGCCATCAACACGGCAAACCCCCTCCCGCATAATATTTATTGTTTCGTAAGGCCTTGTACAAGTTACAAGCTACAACTTTTATTTACTACGCCCAAACGGATAGCGGATATCTAAATTCTAAAATTGCTTAGAAAATTATGACGCACATTAAAAACATCGCGATTTCTGTGTTTTTAGAACGGAATACGTGCGCAACGTGACGTTTCCATTTATGGTTCTCGATCATTCTATGTGATCCCATTATAACTGTTATCATCCGGTACGTTATTGACGCGCGTAGGTATTAGAAATAATCGTACATTTATTTTCATCAATAATACCAATGCCTGGTGTAGTGGTGTTTTTCAAAGTTATTTTCTGTACATTTCAATTTTCATTTTCTACGAACACTTAAGACCTCACTACTTCAGTTTCAGTATACTTCATTACTTACTTTCACGCACCTTGTGTCCTTGTTGTATTATTCATGAAATCATATAACAATTAAACTATGCACAAAGTATAAATAATATAATATATATTACAATTCATAACTTTACTGTAACATCTGGATTATATCTATATGCGATATGTTCTAATCCTTTTATGAATTGCCTAAAATTGTACTTGAGTTCGCCTATTCGAACTCTTCTTACTCATCTTTTAACCTTTATGACCGTTTTTGTATTTTTTACTTTTGTCAAACAATCTCAAGTTATATTGTGGTTAATTCTCCCATAACTAGTTTCTTTTTTATATCTCCACTATTAAACACTGGAGCATGTAAAATCTATTTATAGTAGGCGTAGAAATGAACACACCTCTTTACAGAGGTGGAGTATTATTTTTAAACAAGGCTTATTGACCAAATATTGCTTTGTTTTAAAATATTATATTTTATAAAAACGATTTGGGTAAAAATTATAAATTTAAATATTTTTATCGATTGTTAATTTATAAGGCATTATTAAATACTACCTACACATTTTAACAATAAAATTAATTTTATATTAAAATTTTTATTTTTTTTTTCAGATTATTATTCAGACCAAAATGAATAAATTACTAATGATGATGATTTTGACAGTTGCCTTGTTGACACTAGGCTTTTGTTATGCAGATGAAATACAACAGCAATTAATCAGACAGAATCCTTGCGTTCTTAAACAGACTTGTCATGAATGTATACAAACTCCAACGTGCGCTTGGTGTGCACAACCGGTACGTTCAGCAAAAAAAAAAAACATTAGTCATTAATATTTGTTCTTTGTTTTGTCGTGTTCTAATCATAACAATTTATTTTAACAGTATTTATGAAACACTGATATTTATATTTATTATAAGTTTGATCATTACTTTATAAATTATTGCAATTGTATAATTTATCTTTAGAAATTTGATGGAAAACGATGTTTTCAATCAACCATTAACTCTAACATGATACAATGTAATGAACGCTATATTAATAATCCTAAAAATGAGTACAAGATGTTGGATTCACGTGAACTTCAAAAAGCCAGGAAAAATACAAATTCTTACATGTCTAGTGTTAGTAGTTCCAGTGGCTCCTCTTTTTCGGCTTCTAAAGGATCAGCAGCAAGTTCAACACACGATGCTGTACAAATCTCTCCTCAACAAGTATCTCTTAAGCTTAGAATAAGTAAGCTATTTTCTGAATTATTGTATTAGTCTATATATTTATAAAAATGTATGACATTATTTTTAGATGAAGCCCATAGAATAACTGTAAATTATGCACAAGCCGAAGATTATCCTGTGGACTTATATTATTTGATGGACTTATCTAATTCAATGGAAGACGACAAAGAAAAATTATCCGCTCTTGGAAATTTATTGGCTGAAAGCATGCGAAATATTACCTCAAATTTTCGACTTGGATTTGGTAGCTTTGTCGACAAAGTTGTCATGCCATATGTCAATACAATGCCAAAAAAGTAAGTTGAATATTTGTTTTTGGTTTTCATAAATTTGTTTGAATGAGTATAAAATATATTTTTGCGTGATTTTTCTTGGGTTAGAATTGAATCTCCATGCGAATTCTGTGCTCATTCATATGGTTTTCGTAATCAGTTGTCGTTGAATTCGAACACTGATTTATTCTCAGTAAGTTATTGATCTAAAATGAATTCAAGACAAAATGTGTATAATCCATCTACAAATAAATCAATGTTGTATATATACATTTGAATAATTTCTTTTTGGTATCTATCGCAAGTACATAGGCATTTGTAGAAAACATTTTTTTTTTTTTTTGGTGGGGGGGGAGAAGGCTTATACATATTGTGTAAAAAATAAAAATTTGTCAAAAATAGAAAACATTGGCATGTTGTGTTTTGTAATACTTTTTAAATATATTTTCTAATATACAATACCTTATCAATTTTCATCTAATAAATGTAATTCAAAAATAATTTTCCCGAAACATTATGTGAGGGAAGGTGAAGTTATGAACCCCTCCATTAATACATTGCTTAATTAATAGAAGGTGCTTCTATTAATTTCTTGTTTATAAAAATTACAAACAATGCCTAGGTATTCATTATTTTTAAACTGATCGAGGTGATAATTCTGTATCTGGAATCATAGATTTAGATACATTTTATATTTTTCTATGATTTTGCAATGGTATTTTTATTTTAGAGTACTTAATAAATTATAATAATTAATAAATATTAATAATTATTTTATAAAGTAATATACTGTTTTAATAGTATATTAATATATTTTTATATTATATTTTTTTAGTACCTAACTAAAATTTTAATGTGCTATTGTATTACTTATTGTATATAAAATAATACTTTTAATTGTAATTAGTTAAAATAAAATATTCCTATAGGCTATAGTTGTTTAATTTGTATTTGCATGACTTGTAAGTCCAATATGTACGACTGTACAAGTATATCAGTTTCATGCATAGTTTAGATTGTTTAAAAATAATATTTCTTAGCTTTTATATTTTTATTTGTTGTAGATGTTTTTATACACACACTAGGCAAAACATTATCCTAATCTATTTTTTTTTACTTCAAATAAATACATGGAGTATATTATAGGTTTTAAATAAATTATAATTGATGAATCATATTCATACCCATATGCCTATCTATGTTTAATGAGGGATAATATGCTTGTCGTGCACATAGTATTGCACTATCGTTCTGTAACTGTGTGATTATTACAAAACTTATTTTGTAATAATTTTTTGTGTGCCTGTATAATATCCAGCTTGGTGAAGCCATGTCCTCGTTGTGATGCTCCTCCATACGGATTTCAAAATGTCATGTCTCTCAGTCAAGATACTAATAAATTTGCCGTAAGTCCATTGAAAACTATTCAGCATCATTAAGAATAACTGTTAACTAAACATTATTTATTAAAACTAACATAATATAAATTTGTACCTTTCACTGTCCAATTTTCAGAAATGTTTAAAGACAAAAATAAATATGTTATTTTAATTGTTATTATTAACATTTAATAAACTGTCACTTATCATGCCCACTTTTTAAATTATTTTACTTAAAAATGTGATTGACTTACTGCTTGTTTATATGTTTCTGTTGCATGATTAATTTTAAATTATTTTATGAGTTAAAGTATTAATTATCTAATTAAATGCATGTAAAATATTAGTTTGATACATTTATTGATTGAATATAATACTTAATTTAGGGTGAGGTCCAAAGAGCACCAGTTTCAGGTAATTTAGATGCACCAGAAGGTGGTTTTGATGCTATCATGCAAGCCATTGTCTGTCGTGATCAAATTGGTTGGAGGGAGCGCGCCAGGCGATTATTGTTATTCTCAACCGATGCTGGATTTCATTATGCTGGTGATGGAAAAGTAAGATTCTTTATTACTTAAGTTACATTCTAAATCATTAAGCAATTCATTATACCTTTAGCTTGGTGGCATTATCAAACCAAATGATGGTCGATGTCATCTTGATAATAGAGGTAGTTACACACATTCGTCTTTACAAGATTATCCATCAATATCACAGGTAACTACTATACAGAAGTGTTTATTACTTTACTATTGATGGTTATATGATAAAACAATTTTTTAGATAAATTTAAAAGTAAGACAAAACTCAATCAATATGATCTTTGCTGTAACGCGAGAACAAATAAATGTTTATGAACGTCTAATGCAACATATCGAAGGAGCTTCAGCTGGTACTCTATCCGAAAATTCAGAAAATGTTGTTGATTTAGTTAAAGATCAGTACAGTGTAAGAAATATTATATTTTCTAACATATTATTTATTATTACAATACATTGCATGCTCTTACACTGTAATATAATCTTAATAACTATTGATTGTATTATAGAAAATATCATCTTCTGTGGAAATGAGAGATACTGCATCCAGTGCTATAAAAGTCACATATTATTCGAGCTGTCTCGATAAAGATGGTGTGTTAAAACAAACAAATAAATGTGATGGACTTAAAGTTGGTACTGTAGTCAATTTTCAAGCTGAAATCGAAGTAACATCATGTCCACCAAATCGCAAAGATTGGACACAGACTTTTCAAATTTACCCTGTTGGTATAAATGAATCATTAACTGTGTCATTAGATATGCAGTGTGAATGCCAGTGTGAAAATGCTGGTCATCCTGTAAGTAGCAACTTCATAGTGCCAAATAGTATAGATTAATTATTTTAAATGTAATTTAGGACTATCTTGAGAAATCGCCCGACTGTCGTGGAGCTGGAACATTAAAGTGTGGTGTTTGTGAATGTGATTCCATGCATTTTGGTCGTATGTGTGAATGTGATGCTAACAATAATCGTCATGGTAATGATACATACATGGTATCTGGATGTCGGTTGAACAATGACTCGGAAATAAATTGTTCAGGTCGTGGAGAATGTAACTGTGGTCAATGTGATTGTCAAGCTAGATCTAATCCAGAAGAGGTAAAATTTATTTTTAATGTAAATTATTCAGGTTGATAACTAATAATGCAAAATATGTTTTAGAGAGTTTATGGTACATACTGTGAATGTGATAATTTCTCCTGTGACCGATCTGGTGGTGCTTTATGTGGTGGTTATGGTACATGTGACTGTGGTGTATGCAAGTGCATCCCAGGATGGACAGGTGAATCATGTGATTGTCATGCTACAAATGAAACATGTATAATGGATGGTAGTAATGAAATATGTTCGGGTCGTGGGAATTGTGAATGTGGTCAATGTAAGTGCTCTGAAGAAAATGGTATAAGATATTCTGGAAAATACTGTCAAAAATGTCCAGTAAGTCAATAAAAAAATTATTATATAAATTTGTATTTTGTGTTCATATCAATTTTTAATTAACATTTTTGTAAAATTTAATATTATTTATTATTAAATTGTTGTGTGATTTAGACTTGTCCAGGTAGATGTCAAGAATTTAAAGAATGTATTCAATGTCTTGTGTACAAGACTGGTTCTATGTCTCCTGAAGAATGTGAAAAAAGTTGCACAATCAAACCAATCATAGTAAAAGTAGCTGAAGGTAAAATATGAGTACCTTATTATCTTAACAATAACATTTATTTTTATTATATTAATTTTAATTTTTAGCTAATGAAGACAAAGATGAAAATATGTGTTCATATTATGATCAAGACGATTGTCGTTTTGCATATGTTTACACGTATGATCAAAGTGGAAAGATCGTAATTCGAGCACAAGAAGAACGTGAATGTCCTCCTCAAGTTTACTTCATGGGTACATACTTTATATTAAATTTATAAATTGTTAATGCACATTGTTAGTTAATTGTCATATATAATTTCAGGTATTATATTGGGCGTGATTGGAGCTATAGTATTAATTGGAATGGCTCTTTTGCTGCTGTGGAAACTACTAACAACAATTAATGATAGACGAGAATTCGCGAAGTTTGAAAAAGAGCGTATGATTGCCAAATGGGACACAGTAAGTATTGTTAAATAAACAATACATTTCCTTTTATTAAATTCATATTTTTCTTTTTTTTTTAGGCTGAAAATCCAATCTACAGACAAGCCACGTCAACATTCAAAAATCCTACTTATATGGGCAAATCTTAATATCCAAATGTGTTCAAAACTACATGTTGTATACTAACAAAATCTTAAACACAGAGTATCTGTCGTTTTTACAGCTTTTGTTAGAAATTAGAACACGTGCCATAGATGTGTAAATCATAGTAAATTAACACTTTGTTTTTTTTTTGTTTTCATTTGGGAGTCATGAATTATTAACACAATTGCAGTAGAACTCAGTATCTTGTAAATAAAGATTCATTGTTCATTGTTGTCAATGTTTAATTTCTGCAGCATTATTGTAAGCAAAAAAAAAAAAAACAATTAAAACTTAAACATGTTACTTAGAAACTTCCTAATATTTATTTTTGTTAAATGTATTTTAATTCCTTTTCTGTATATTTTTTCTATCTTGTTAATATTTTATTTTAATATTATATTTGATGTATACATAATTATTTTCTATTCTATTTTTAAATTAATCAACAGATCTCTGAATTTGTAAACGAGCTTAATAGGAAAAAATACACTTAAAATATTAATTATTTTCGTCTAGTCTTCCATCACTAAAACCACCAGTGAATTCGAACTTAAAAATAAATTAACATTTTTTTTCGCAAATAAAAATGCTGAACATCGAATTTGTGCCTTTAATATTTTTTAGAACTTACATTTAAAACATTGTGTATGATTTATACATATATACTATTTAATATTTATATATATACATATATATAGTACCTTAACAATTATTGTTTGCGTGCTAATTTTTTTTTTCGCATTTTATCTTTGTATCATAACATTAACGACTGACTTTTGAATATATAATATATGAATAAATAAAAATCGTGTACAATATATTATTCGACGTGCGTTTTTTTTTCATTATTCACGTTTTCCTTGTCCGGTAGCGGTAGCAAAGAAAATGTCATGTACCTAACCTACACCTACTGATGGTGCCTACACTAGAATGAAGACGCCAAACGCAAAGCTTCGAATCTCACACAGATGTCACGCCATTTCGCCGTGTCCGCAGTCCGAGATCCAACTGAAAATTCCGCACAAGGCAACGAAGGTTTCGAACCGAGTGTCGCGAAACCTGATACACACTACTTCGGGCGAGCTCGTTCAGCAGCTATCCGAACGTCGCGCGAGAGATACGCGAAAACCCCCAATAGCCGAGCGTACCACGCGATGAGAGAGTGCCTCTCGAGATAACGACTACAATAGGTATTAGGTACGCGACTCGATATCCACTCGTCGTCGTCGTCGTCGTCGTTCGGTTGCAAATCAGCAGTTGCTCATAGGTTATGCGCGACAGTATACCTATATGATATAACAGTATTTGTGAATTATAATACATTACGATATAATTTATATTGGGTATTTGGTTACTTAAACGCGAAATCCCGTTGCAATTGTTGTGCTTGTAGCAAAACAGTGAACCCAATATTGGCCGACCATCATGTACGCTTTGCAAACAGTCGGCAGCACGACCAGCTCCGTCAAAGGTAACGGCGACGCCGGTGTAAATATAATAATAATACCTATTACGATCCGAGTACCTATGTAATACACGGATTATCCCTACGCGGATAATAATTATACGTGTCGGATTAGGGACAACATCGTGCGCCGTTCTCGCGGAATTCAATTTATATTTTTATGCTGATATATTTTTATCGTGTGCAGATGACACGGAGGTGTTGGAATTGGACGATGTTGGAAACTCGATAGTCGAGCAGATCATCAGCAACAGCAACGCCGTCAAACGCTCGGGGAACCTGACAGCAAGTACGTGATCGGGTGTTAAATATTATATACGTATTTCGAACACCTCGGCGAGCGATCGTTTTTATTAGTGTCAAATGTTTATTGTATATATTATATTCTTCATGCCATAGGTATACGGCGACATGAGTGGTTGCTGCGTTTTTTTCCCCATCTATAAAGCACTTGAAACGAAATCTTATTATGTATACGTACAGCATAGTGTTATTATACGAGTACTCGTATATCTATATCCACACATTCGTAATTTTAATACTGTTTCTACTCCATTTTGTTTCGTAATTTATCAGCACTTGTGCTATAATAATCAAAACACTATTTACAGAGTACAAAAATAAGTTTGACCTTGTTCGGTAGACATTTAAAAAGAACGACATAACATGATTTCTATAATGTCTTCTAGTGGACAATCTGGACTTTACAACAAAATGTATCGATGTGGCTATCCTGTAAATACAATACACTCATAAATCATAATACATAAAAACACAAATTCGTAATTCCAAGGAGTATCTTTCTAATTCTGTTTTAGTTGAAAAATATTTATAGCAAAAAATAAATAGATCAACATTTGTGAACGTCCGAAATTTAAGTTAATTTTTAATGCAATCATTTAACATTCTACATATAACATTATAACATAAATTATGGTATTCTACTAGAAGGCTGGTTTTATTTTAAAAACGAATACAAATATGTAATTCAATTTTATTTCTAGGCAGAATATATTTTTTTTAAATTATTCGAATACTTATTACGAATAAGTAATAATCCATCTATTAAATACTTATTCTGAACAGGTACAAAGTATAAGTATTCTGGTAATCGTGTCAGGGGCGGATTTACGAAGGAGGGGGGCTATGTGGCGATTACAAAGTCATTATAAAGACTCAAAAATGTCTTAATCAAAGATTGGAAGTGACCACACCGTATATCTACATCGTAAAATAAACTATTAAAAAAAAAATTTCTTTTGACCATAACTTACTAATTAAGTTTGAGCGTTTTCAATTAAGTACTGTCAAATTAATCGTGCAAAGCACGCATTTTGAAGAAACTCCAAAAAATCTTGGGAACTGAACTGCATTTATTCCAAAGTTGTATACTTTTAGATTTAAAACGCGATATTTTTGTGTACTTACTCAGAAAAGTCAGATCTATAAACCGTACCAAAGATATAATTTAATTAATTATATTAATTACAATAATTGTTAATCAATGTGCCAGAGTATATAAACTGAACTTGGATTCTCATATGAACTCATAATAGTTAATTATTAATTAATATAGAAATACAATTTTCATTGCACTTTATATATTACCCAAAAATATACCTACTCGCCACCCCCTTAAACAAGCTTCAGATCTGCCCCTGACTTGTGTAGTATGCTACCTACCCGAAAATATGACATATCTACTCTTGTATATGTTATATTTTTATTTAATTGTATTACGGGAATCACGCCATCATGGCAAAGGTAATGTAGGCTGGATTGAACTTAAATACTTTAACATTCAAACATTAAAAATAGTATAATTAATTTTCTCAAAAAACAATCTTGGTAAATATTTGTACGGATTAATAATACTTATAGTATATCAGTGGAATTTAGAATCGCCCTTTGTTTGCTCATAACTTACAGGCTATAATAAATAATAATAATATAAAATATACAGACTGACAAACCGTCACCGCTTAGAATCGTTTTTCGTATACAATGATATTATATCATTGAATTCGAATTTAATACCATCCATTATACAGTGACCCACTTCACACTTGTAACCTATTGGTATACTGTACAGCAGAGTGACGTCCACTTACCCACCTTTATTTTGTTTTAACGTACCTATGTAGTAGTCAAACATGATGAAATCGATGGGGAAGTCTGAATTTGGTGGTCAGACTTATTTTTAAATTATAACTAATTGAAATTTTTGGTATTTTCATATACGCCCGGCGTGGTCACTTGCTTGCTGCGCTTGCTCGAACACTCGAGATTTTAAGTGTATTAAAATAGAAAACATCCCTCGACTTGTTATGTAAAATTACCATGGGTGGGTGTCAGAATTATTTTTACACCATAGTTTTTAAAACGTTGATTTTTCTAAACCATAAGCGTTGTACGTGAGCGTATCACATCGAAAATCGTGAATTTCGTAAAGGCTATACCATAAAAACTAATGATTTCCGGCAATTCATTTTTGCTCCATCGTGTAATTCAAAAACTAATGACTGTTGACCAAATATTTATATTAACATATTCCATACATGATAAAATGTCCACAATATTTGAAATCTTTTTGAGATATTTATAACCATGACACATTTTTCGAATTTTGTAAATTTTCTTAAAATTATTATTGATAAAACTTTTTCACTCAGTAAAAAAAGCTTGAACATTTAATACAAGGTTTCTCGTAAGTTTTTAGGTAGTAGTTCAAAAATATTAATGATACATAGGTAATAGGCATGATTATTTTTTGTAAGCATTTTAAATTCAAATTTTGAAAAACTTCATCAAAATCGCGAAAATATGGAAATTATTTTTTCACTTAGAAATTAATAAAAAAAATGTTTATCGTAGCTAACATTAGACATTTTAATAGAAGATTCCCCAAGTGTTCTACAAGTGTAATATTCATTTTTTATGAGTGTTTAAATATAAAACTTTACGATATTTGATATTCAGTGGTTTTTATAATTATTCAATTTGATTATTTATACAAGTATGATATGAACTGGATAACACTCCGTCTCCGCTCAGAATCGTTTTTCATATGCAATGATATATCATTGAAATATTGAATTCAAATCTAACAAATCCATTACAATGACATATTCAACAACTAATGTACAGCAGACCTAACGGCTAACCTATACTCACTTGTCCACCTTTGATTTAAAATATGAACATTTACCATATTTACAACAATATTATTTGACACTAAAAATATATATAAATACTAGCTGATCCCGTACACTTTGTTGCCCGTAAAAAATTACAACTCTTAAAAAAATTGCAATTGTTTAATTTCTTTTGCGGTCGTAACTCGCTGCAGTAAGTGCAACTCAACCACCTTGGTAGGGGGCAATGTGTGAACATTCGATTTAATGCATGCTTGTAACCTGATCTGCCCGAATAACCAATGGCCACCAATAATAAATAAATATTAATTTCTACTAATTATTCCTGCTATACCGAATAGCAACCATTTATAAACAAAAATGTCCATTGTAAATCTCAAAATCTCTGTTTGAGCATCTCCCCGGTTTGGGCCGGTCCAATTGTGAATCTAAACCATTCAAGGACCCCACTTAGAGATAAAACAATATTATTACAACAGAAATATCCAAATGACTTTTTTGAATCATTACTGATTCAAATATTACTTTGTGTAAAAACATTAAGAGACAAAATAGAAAAAATTTAAACTATAAAAGAATTTTCTGAATTATTAATAATTAAATATTATGATACGAGCAGAAGTTTTCCGAAGGTGTGTTCATTATTAATTATGTTTTTAACAATACCTTTAATGGTAGCTACAGCCGAACGTTCATTGTCCAAACTAAGAATTATAAAGAACTATCTAAGAAATTCCATGGTGCAAGAACGACTATCGGATACCACGTTATTGAAAATAGAAGCTAGAGAAGAAGAACTCATGGACGTTACGCAGATTATTGACAACTTAGTTAATTTAAAAGCTCGTAAAATAAAATATTAACTGTTATAACTAACTTCAAAAATACACCATAAGAGACATATAAAATTACATTTTTCTTTTACATTTATTCCGAAAAGGAGAAGGATCCTTTAAGTTTTTCGCATTGGGGCCGAATTTTTATACTTACGCCACTAAGGAGGAGTTTGAATACTTACACACGGACAGAAGAAATATATATATTAAGATATTAGATAAATTAATAGATAATATACATGTAATTGACAAATTGACTATTGTTTTCCTATATAATATAAAATACGCATTTGCAGGTACGATATATAGGTACTTATTTCTCCCCAAAATTGGTTTTAACGAAAAATGTGCCTACTGCAGAGGAGAACAGTTAGTATATATTATAGCCATAGGTTTAGTTCATATAAATTAAATCATATGAACAACAGTTAGGTAAATATTTTATATTATTGTTATTATATTGTGAAGAATGTAGACCGAATATCGGAATAAATATTATTATGTATTGGCTCATAAGCTTAAAATGTTTGATAACTATTAACTATTTCACTTAAATATTAAATTATTGGTTTCAGATGGCTATCAATCTTCTCAAACTCACCCAGCGATACATAATTACGGTAAGGACATATTATTATTACACTTCTTGTTTTTATTCTTAAGTCGGTTTTCAATCATTGATAATTGAGACAGTGTATATAAGTATACCTACTTCTAAATGTATTTCTCTCCATTTATCATATTGGAATATTAACGATCCCTTTCAACATTGTAAATATTTAAATTTTTACATACAGAATTAAATTTAAAATAACTGTGCTTTCATAAATATTTAATATTCCGATTAATTTAACCAGCGTGTTGGTCCAGTTCGGAATTTTGCTATAATATGTTTCGGTTATTTCGCACAATCACACGTGTATATAATATTATATAGAAAGATAATTTGGACACTTGATGAATCAATTTCTATTTAATAAAATAATAATTAATATTTAGATATCATGATATGTCATGTATAATATTCCAGAGCGAAACAACGTCCACAAAGATCACATTGGTTTGTGTTATTGGACGATATTTCAAGCGGTTGGACTTACGTGCGTCGCCACAATTATTTGTCGATCCGTCATATATCAACACGGATTTTTCGATGTGTCTTCTAACAAGAACTCAACGTCCATTACTAGAAGCCAATTTTGTAATTGGCATTACTCACTTAGCACACTTGGATTCATTTACCTCTATGCCAACTGTAAGTGTTACCATGGCGATGTCATAAACGCGTTTATATATCTATTATACATGACACTGCGTATTGCGTTAATCATTGTACAAAAATAACTTTTAGGTTAACTTTTCATGAGATAAACGATGCAATTTTCTGTTTGATTAAGATTTTAAAATTCGATTTCTTCGGGGGCGGAGGGGGGAGGTTTACTTAAATTCCACGCAATATATTAACAAAGTACGTAGCATAACAATTATTTGTGGTATTCTACATACTTTTTTGAGGGACTTTAATGAATTTATTTATTTTTTGGAGGCTAACATGAGGCTAACATTTGATTGTGTGATACAACGTACAACTAATCATTATATCACATAATATCATGCTTATAGACAAACAGACAGTCGTGTACATAATATTATATTATATTATTGCGACTGTCCACAGCGATTTTTATGATAAAATCACACAAATCAAAAGTGTCGCTGCCGTACGTGATGTTGCACACGTTCGCGTACCTCGTGTCAGCATTGGGGCTGTGCGCCATGTACGTGCACAAGGAAATTGGCAAGCCCGAGGGCAGCGCGTTTTACGAGGGCCATTTATACTCAATACATTCTTGGACCGGTGTGTTGGCGGCCGCCCTGTTCACGGCCCAATGGCTGTCCGCCGCCGCCACGTTCATAATGCCGTGTCTGAACAGCATAGGGTTACCACTGGGCAAGATGTTCAGCCTGTATACCACCATTGTGTCGACCATCTGCCTCATAGCCGGAGTTAACCAACATGCCATGAAGACGTGAGTATAGTGATGTCATTCTACTCATTCTATAACCACAGGTGGACCTTAGATTTGGTTTTGTCTTATCTTCTTCTTCTTCTTTGGCTTATTAAGTAATAAGTTCTTCTTTTACCTTTTTCAACTTTTCAAATTTTCCATTATAGCTTTCCTTGTGAGGTATCCTTTTGTCTTACCTATTTGACATTTGAACACATATGTATTTAATGAATTGTAACGAATTGTAAGTTTGGAGAGCGTATATTCACATATTGTGGAAGGTGCCCATGCCTAAAGCCTAGGTCTATCTAATCGATCTAACCTATACCATATAATATACTAATAAATAATATTTATTTTAACTTAAGTTTCAAATGATAAAATGGAAAAAACCCTGACCAAATTAATAATTGCTTGCGACTTCCCTCCCCTCCCCCCCCACTATTCTATCGTAGTAGGAACCATGAACTACTAGTGTAGTAGTTCATGGCAGGGAACAGTATTGTTCTGTGGTATCGAGGGATTTTCTGGACTCCGCCAAAACTACCTGCTTTGAAAAAAGGTTTATACTTAATAGTTCATAATCCATATTGATTCCACCGGATACTGTTCATAATAGTAACACTAACACAGTGCATACTAGTTGCCTTCCAAAATATACATGAATTGCCTCCCATGCTTATTGTAAATAAAAAAAATCAATATACACTAGCTGCCTTCGATGATCAGGGAGTTCGTAATTATATACGAGTTGTTTCACAAAAATGTTCGCACTAGTGTCCTCCCATTTATAATTAAGTATAGTGGTTCATAAACTCCACTAAAATGTACAAGGTGAATAGATGCAAATATATATATGTACATTATTATACATAATACTAATAAATCGTGTTATAATTATAAAAATTAAACTTAGAGTAGGTAACGTGTATTTAATATAATATAAAATTTCACAATTACGATAAACACCATAGTCTTATAGGTATATATATATATTTCTATCTTATTATATAGTTAGGTTTATTAAACATCGCTGTTTTAAATAAATATAAGAAAAACTTCATACTAAAATTATTATTTTCAATAAATTTTAAAAATATAACTAAAAAATATCGATCTTCGGTAGATTATATTATACACATCTATACAAATATTAAAAATAATAGTATAATAATTAGTCGATAAAAAAACATTGGTAATATAATTCGAATTATAAATATTACCTATGTTATATTTATTATTATAGAAATATATTCGTAAAATGTTTGAATCGTTAGGAACACTTAGGCTTATATATACATTTAATAACTGCCCATTGGCCTTTGTGAGACAACTATACTAGACTATTTTCGTTTACAATCAAATTGAGTACCTAGGTCGGGAGAAAATTCGTATAGTCGTATATAGTCGGAAGGCAATTCGTTTAAAGATGATCGACGTTTTTACTTCGGGAGGCAACTACAGTTTAGTATGTACTATGCAGCGTCGCATAGTAAGTACCAATTATTTCTATAAAGTCTTTTCGGTGAAAACATTTTCATTTTTTACTAATTTTAATCGTTATAATTTTAAGTTTTTTATTTTCTTGTAAATTTAAAATTGTATAAGACTGTGGAATCAGTGCCCAGTGGGTACCTAATATGAACAGTAACCGTCGGAATCAATAGCCGGTGGCATCGATATACGCACCAATACCGATTGTATCGTAAATAAAAAAAAATAATTAAACAACACAACGGAACATACTAATATAATATATTATATTTACCGATCATTAATTATTTGTACTGTTGTTGTAGAATACGATACCATTTTTTTGTCTAATTATTATTTTATTTCTTACTTCTGAGAATTATCAAACAATAAACACCTACTTATCTAGAATGTAAAAATGTATTAAAAATGTATTGACACATTAATTGTCTATGTATGTTTTTTTACATAGTTTATTTATTACGGAGTTATATTTAAAATGGTCGTATTTATTTCACATAAGTATGAATCTTATTGTGGGATTATAATATTTCCATTTTTAGCGTTTTCGATTTTTTAGATCAATTTATAGATTATGCAATTTAAAAAAAAATCTATTTTTTGTGTCTGGTAAATTATGTAGGTATTACACAAACATCAGATACAGATTCAAAAACTGTAAATAATAATATTGTGTTATGCATAATACTATAATGTCGTAAATCGTAATCTTTACTATCATCTGAGAAACACGTACATTTCCAAAGTAATTTTAAAGTTTGAACTTAAATAATTAGTCTTAAATAAATGTTTTTAGCAATTTAACATTTTCAAAGGATTTTTTGACTACTGCATATGAGAATTATACTGCATGTTGCAACCCTAGTTATATAACCTATAATAGTAAATATCACTATTTATAAAGTATAATAATACTTGCAATACAGAACACTCTTTAATATTGGTTTAGAATTTATGGGAAAGAATAAGCTATCATTTTTTTTTTAATCTTTAGTCTAGAATCTAAATGAGCTTAATAACTAGTGTTTAAAAATATTAGCACATTATTATACAGCACAATATTATACAGCCAGATAACCGATTATGGACTGGCCAGTGACAAAGTTGAAAAATATTTTTAGAAATTTCACATTGACATTGTAAAATGAGATAAGCAACTAAACTAACTTATTATTGTTTCATAATAAAAAATTCCTTTTATTATTTTATCTCGTTGTATTTTTAAATTATATCTCACAAGCACCTATTGTTTTAAACATTCTCAAAATGTTTGAATAAAATCCAATAGTTAAATTAATAATACATGTTTTATAAGGAGTAATAAAGTAATAAAGATCTTATTACAATCAAATACCTACTTAATATAGGTAGTTAATATTTTCAGAAATAAGTGTGATAACACAAAACTACTTATGAATGTCCTCTGAAAATAAATGTTACCTTGAATCTGTACAATATATAATTATAATTATTAATAAGTATATATTTAACTTTTTATGACTTATAGCATAAACTTATATGTTAAACTATGCCTTATGTGACACATAAATTGACTATGCATAATATGGACATTAGTAACTTTAGAAGTTTTCAGTGGCGTATGTAGGATTTTTTTCTAGGGAGTGATACGACCAAAACTATTTTGCACATCTATAATATTATGATATACTATGTACATATTGTAAGTAAAGTTATTAAACCACTGTCCATCGGCGTATAGTAGGTATTGTGTTTGCTCAGCATAATAATATATGGAATAAAATATGTGTGTACAATATTTTTGTTTCAGAGCAAACGATTACAGAACATATTCAATCGAGTCATTAATTTTGAACGGGTTTGGAATGCTTGTTATAGTATTTTTATTTTTAATTACTTACATGGTCATAAAACCGAACAGAAATTAAATGTTTTAATTTATTTTGGACATGACGTACCTATGTATTAAATACATACTAAATTGTAATTAATATGTTTTATTGTATTAATGTACAATGTTAAAATGTATTCATATAAATAATATATACTTTGTAGTTAGGATTAAATATACTTGTGTGCAAAGAAAGTTACTTTTTATGCATCTTCATTAAAATTAAATTATATTGTTAGGTATAGTTTTTATTTTTATTGTTCTTTAAAATCTATTAATTAATGATTTTACAATGTTCTTTTTAAGGACGTAGCCCATTCAGTTCCTGTTTTTCCCAAACGGCTCCGCTTTTTTACGCGACACAAATTCCTTCCCATTTCATATAGACTTAGGACTGTCTCAAAAGAGTTCTCTAGCTTTAATTTGAGTCTCAGATTGTATTTGGGTTAGTATGTCAATAACCTTAAAAATATTAGAATGAGCAGTATTAAATTCACTGTTGAATCTGCTGTGGAACGATTCACAGCCATTTGTAGTGAAAGAAAGGGAAGATGAACGGGCGTAGGACGTTTGCGCATCGCTATTGTAATGAATGACCTTTTTTGTAGGCCGTTTGCGCATCACTATTGTTAAAAAAGGCATAGGGTGTTTTCCGATTGCTATTGTTAAAAAAAATCTTTATATAGGCCGTTTGCGCATAGCTATTGTTAAAAAGGCATAGGGTGTTTTCCCTAGCTATTGTTACAAATAACCTTTTTATAGGCCGATTGCGCATTCCAAATTACGTATACCAGGTTTTATTTACACTTACGAAACTAATCGTCAATATTCATAATTCATATTTAAAAAAAAATTATATAATATTATTTAATCATTTTTCGTATAAATCTACAATCGTGGTTGATACGCTTATAAATGATCATTTATCAGTTATATATATTATTATCTCACCAATATATCCGGTCATATCACTAATAGGTAGATAGGTTAAAGGTAGTAGGTACCTTTCTATTGTTAAAATTTGCGATGCGCAAACGACCTACCAAATTTCTTACCTGAGGTACTAATGATGCGCAAACGACAAACTCCGAGATGAACACTCAGCCCACATTTCCGGTGGGAAACGACTATCTGACATTACATAATATTCAAAAATATAGTCGAACACTTTATCAATTTTATCGTCTTTCGGTTTGACAGCCATTAAATCGTCTGTGAAACAATTCAAAACTTCTGACGGTGGTAGGTAAGGAAGATCAAATCTTCGTTTATAACTATTATTTTTTTACTATTATGACAACATTTTTAAATTAAGAATAAAGTATAATATTTTATTATAATTGTATTTGTGTTGTAAAACAATTGTTGCCCCCCCCCCCTAGATCTTTGCTCTGGATCCGTGCCTGCCTACGGGAGCCGTTTGGGAATTGACCTTTTCGGAAAACCTTTTTCGACGGGAGCCGTTTGGGATACGCCGCCTTTCAAGTATCTCTATTATAGTAGTATATGTAAAAACTTAACATAGATGATACTTTAGATAGTTTAATCATATTATTCGTAGGCTGGTTGTAGATACTATAATAATACATATTATGTATACTATATACTATATTACAGTATATTTTAATTCATTTTAAGACTGTCTATTTCGAATAAAGAAATATTGTAAAGGTTTTCTAAACGTAACTATTATTGCAGGAGTTAGTATTGCTTATGAATTACATTAGACTATTCGACAATTGATTTTACTAAGCGGAAAACAGGTAGGTATACCTATATAGATCTCTAAAATAAATAGAAATATAAGTTAAAAACAAACCATTAAGTCCATAGGCGCAAATTGACTTAAGTTTTTGGGGGGACTCAAGCCCCCCTCCCCATAGGCCATATTGCTTAGTACCACAGAATAAAAAAATTAGTACTAATTACTAAATTTTGAACTGGGGGGACTTGACCGACATTAGGGGGGACTAAGTCCCCCAAGCCCCCCTCTATTTGCGCCAATATTTAAGTCCCAACTTTCAAAGTATACCGTATGATGTACATGAGTATATATATTATAATATTATATATTTATATACAATTATACAAATGTCAAGCAATCAAAGTTCCTCCAAAGCTACTACAGGTGAGTAGATGACAGGTTTTCCGAATGCGCATCATGGTATGTTTGCTGGGGAGACAGGGGCGGATTTAGGTATGTGGTGGCCCCTGGGCGGAATATATTGTGGGGGCCCCTTATACATAAACAAGGAAATATATTTTTTTACTTATTAAATGATATTTATTATTATGTTTAGTAGTAGTAACAATTAACTACTATTTAATAATAAATAATTATAAAAACAATCAAATCGAGTATGATTAGTATATTAAGTAATAATATTATCATAGTATTAAGTGTAGGTAATTAAATGAAAAATAATAAATGAAAATAATAAAAATAATGTCAAGTAATTAAAATTAAATGCCTGGAACTTTTCTTAATTTATAATAACGATAATTTATCTACAGACAGATAATGTGTATTTTATATTTCCGAAAACTAATCTCATAATTCTGACGATGAATTACCTATATTACCATCATGTTTTCTACGACATTCGACATATCATTCAGACCCACATGTGTATACTTAGAATCACATTTACTAATTTATTACAATCGACGGTGCACACCGATCGCGGACGGCATAAACTATCTTATCTAGATTTTTAGAGACCGTTCATTGTCAATAAACGTAAATACATCTATTATTAGTTAGTAAAATAAAAATTTTTAAATGTCCAAAAAAAGTTCAATATTATTTAATTAAATATGTGTAAATATAAATAAAATATTTTTTCTGTACTCAAATTGAAATATCATAAAATTGTGGGAGCCCCGAATTTGTGGGGGCCCCTGGGCTGCAGCCCTCTCAGCCCTCCCCTAAATCCGGCCCTGTGGGGAGAAAGGTCTTGCTGGGGAGTTTTGCGTAAAAATTATTTCATTTTTTTCCTTAACTTTTTTTAATTTTTCTCGGCGTTTTTAAAAATTACTCAAGAATTTGGGATTATGACCTCTCAATGCACCAACTAAATCCGCTTTTCCATCGAACAAGATACTGAAGTTGAAAATCTAAGCTATATTTCAACTACATATCGTGTAAAACACAAAAAAAATTTTTAAAAATTTAAATAAAATAGAAGTGTACCTAAATAAAAATAACACACATAATTGTAAAATCAATACATCCATTACTCCGTTCAGAATCTTAAAGAAACTGTAAAAAATATTTTTGTTTTAAATAGACTTCTGAGAGTTTGTTAAAATGTTAGTTAAGTGTAATACTCACCAAAAATTATTACCCAACTATTGTAATACCTAAAATAATTGGCTAGTGTAGTACCCGAAAAAGTCCAGGACCCAACTAAAGTAGTACTATACTATATAGTACTTAAAATAATCCCGGACCCAACTAGTGCAGTACCTGCGATTAGCACCTAGTACTAAGGGCAAATGTAAACCGGTAAAGCACGATTGAGCATAGAATATTTTATGCGATGTTGTCACATGCAGGTGGTCAAAATTTTTTAATTTATTATTTTCACGTATTATTACGAATTATTATGATACCAGACGCGAGCCGTGAGCTGAGCCCAGCTTTATCGATTAATAAATTAGTTCCGAAGCAATGAATTTCCGGCGTTTTAAAAATTTTAAATTGGAGGAAAACATAAGATAATAAATTAAGATACAATTCCAAAATTATTATAGAAATAATATCAGTGTTCGACCACCTATACTCTACAGTATTCTTGACTTATAAACCATACACTATCATTTTTAATTCGTACCATATTTTGATTTTATTATATTCATAACTATTATTATTATTATTATTATTATTATTATCGTTAGGCATCATTATTATTTTGGTATTTTTTTGATATGTTATATTTTAAATTATTATAATGATTTGAATAAATATTTTTGTATAATATAGTTTAAAATGGAAAATGACAACGTAACAGAGTTTTTTATGCTCAATCGTGTAAGTTTTCTTTTGAATTCCGATTTCCTTTGATACGCCGACAATTTGGCTCAATCGTGTCGCAAAAAAGGTGTTTTATGCTCAATCGTGTATCAGCCATGTAAACTGGGCCCGCAGTTACCTTTTTTTATGTAAACTCGGCCCGGAAATTGTAGGTAATAAAATAGGTCGATTGTAAAAGCGGCCCGATGGTTTTGACCAATAAAATATAACAAGCATGACATAATTTATCTTGCAAATACATTTTACTTATATTTTTTAATACTGAATCATATAACTTAAATTTTACATTTATACAACGAATTTCATTCTATAGGTATGAATAATAATATGAAAATGAAAATAAGTTTTGGAGGATGACGAGAACCGCCTCCTCACGGTGTCCTCTGGATAATGCTGAATGGTTCTCAAAAATATTATACTTAACTATATATTACGAATTATATTATTCGAGTTTACATGTCAATCATTTTATTCTGAAAAAAACCCCGGGCCGAGTTTGCACCTAAATTTTTTTTGCCTGATAAAAACCCTGGGCCGAGTTTACAATCTTCCAGTACTAATACTACTAATGAGATCCAACTAGGTTGCGCCGGTATTTCGTCGTCAAAACGGGCACCTGGCTATACATCACTACGACATATTGTATGCACACCGCTCGCAATTCTGTTGAACAGTGTTCGTCTATATTCTATTAGTACCTACCTACCTAAAAGGTCTATATAATAGGTTTATTTAAAATCGTGGCCTGCATGGCTGTACCTAATTACAGTTTTAAATAGCAATATAATTGAAAACATTAACTGTGGTCTGTGATTTGTGAACATAATAAGCAGTGAGCACTGTCTTTAAAAACCATTAAAGCCCAGATTCTTGCATTTTTTTTTTGTCTGAATTATTTCCACAGCATTATAAACTATGTTTGTTATAATAATTGAATATTTTCATCTTTTTAGGCATATTTTACAACGCATTACAAATTGGAAATTTATTTTTAAATAATAAAAAATTACAATGTATTTTGAATTCAAATATACAATTTACCAATTTACGTATTACTGTATTAGTTACTCTTTTTATACATTTTGTGATGTTACCTAATTCAAAAGTTTATATATTTATTTTCCTTTGTTTTGGGCATACTCGAAAACTACTACCTATATCAACAATTACGATTTATGACAATCGGTAGTCCAAACAGAAACTTATAAAAAAAAAATAAAAATTTTTTTGGTTTGTACTTAGTAGGTAGTTAATTTTAATGACCCAAGAACCAAGAGAGGTACGAATACCATACGCGCAGTCACACATCAATCAAACCGCGATATATCGATATTTTCTGATCCGATATATCGGTGTATCGATATTTCGATTTTCGATACATCGATAACCGATATATCGAGGTCTGGAAAATTTTTGCCATCCCTACACATCATTATATTTTGTGATCAAAAAAGTGTCAACATGAAATCCCAAAAAGAAAAATTCACCCTGTACCGATTTTAATTTTGAAAACATATTATATTCTTTAATCCTTATTCTCTTAGGAAATCGATTTTTGATTTTTTGTATTGTTTAATTAGTATTTTACCAATGAATTTTTTTTTTCAAAATTAATCCATACTTTAGTGACAAAAAAAAATCTAAAATCTATTTCCCACATAACTTTGGGAAAAGAATAAGGAATTCAAATATTTTTTCAAAATCAAAATTTGACTATTACTTTTTTTTTTATCTGCTTATTATTAGTCTAAAAGCACAAAAAAACCGATCCGCGACCCGCTTTCAACAGCCAATGAACAATGGTCAAAGATTAATGATTACATTGGCAAGTAAAATGACTACTATTATGTCATCTGCATAAATAAGGTAAAGGGTATCGAGTAACAACAGACATAAACTGCAGAGGACTGAGGTCTGACACTGCTACAGTGCTACCCTGAGGTAAACATGTAAAGTGGTTTTACAAAAAATAAATTATAATAACTGTAATGTACAAATCAAAAAATTGTAATTTGTAAGCAACGAATAATAATTTTAAATTAAATTATATAAATTGTTAAAAGCTATTATCACAACTAGCATCTTAGATCAGTGGTTACAAATAAAATAAATATTTAGTTAATTAAAATTAATTTAACAAAAGCATGATTATCAGTTAAAATATAACAATTTAATTATGTATATTTGTAAGAATATAATATATTATTGAATTGACATATTTTTAGAAAATAAAATTAAAAAAATAATATTATTTACATACTTTGATTGATACTTTCTTTAACAAAACTAATATTGACTTAATAATGTAGGTGTAATGCATTACTTCTTCTTCTTTTTAATATATATATATATTGATTCTTAATATTCTTTATCTTGTGTACTATTTAGTCATTTAATTTTAATTGAATGTATACTTGAATCAGATAACTATAGGGTTAAACCATAATTAATGAATATATATAAGTTTAAAAAATTTGATTATAAAAATATAAAAATATTGAGTGCATTATTAATACTGTTAAAATGTATTAATATGTATAAATAATATCACATATAATATAAGTTTATTATAAATTAAAATATTTATTCAAAAATTAGAAGGACTCTAAGAAATAATTAAAGGTTGGTTAATTTTTATGAAACAATATGATATATGAAGATAATATAATAATTTTAGAAGTACCTAGTAATTATTATCAAATTATAACAAAATTGGAACAAGAAAAAATATTAAATATAATTTAAATTTGAAAAAGTGTCATATTTTAAAAATCATATACCTAATAATTATTAAGTATTATGAAGTTCTAACAAAATAGTAACATCAAATAATAGTATAGTTAACATTTTAATTTAAAACTGAATAAATTCCAATAAAAATAAGGCAACACAATTATATTTTATTCAATATCTAAAAATCAAAAAAATATATAAACATTAAACTTACATTATGGCCTGAAATTCTTTAAAAATGAATTGCATGCAAGATCAATTTCTTTTAGCTGACCATCCTTTAAGGTTAGTAATTTACTAAATACATTGATATCTCGTTTAAAAAACTCTAATCTGGAAGAAGAAACAATTACACATTATTAATTTCGGCACTTTCCATAACTGCATGAACCAATTGACACAAAACCCAACACTACTCTATTCAGCACACCCTTCTGCGTCACCATGCTATCAAACCGGTTTCTCTATGGCAGGTTGTCGCATGGGGATGCGCAGAAGAACCGATATTGGTTAGCCCGCGGGCATTCTCTAGCTGAACAGAGTATAGACAGAAAAATAGCCCGATGCCACTCAAATTCATAAAATCTCATTAATCCTATTCCTAAACATGTACATTATATATAAAAATTAAAAAGAGCCAACTGGTATATTCATTCATGTGCATTTGCATCTTGTTCTCTGCCATATTTGTACCATGTGGTGATGGGCTATTGGTATTATTAAAATCAATGTTTGTGGTTTTGATTCATGCATCTATTTTGTGCGGTAATGTGTGATGCCAAATAAGACAACAATAAAATACTAGACTATTACTTACTCATTCATAGGATATACATTTTGATATGGTGTATCGTCCAATATAATTGAATCATTATGACATAATGGTTTCTTGAAAAATAATACTTTTTCTAATGGATTTATTAATGGATATCCACAATTAAGCCAAGTAGCTGTAACGCCGAATTCAAAACCAAATTGTTTTTGCAACTCATTCTTAAGATTTTGTTTCAAATTTTCAACATCAATCGATTTGTTATAAATTTCTTTGTTTATCTTTAACAATAATTTAAAAGTAATATTATTATTTATTAGTTAAATGAATATTAATTGTAAATATTTCCTTGTGTCTTGTTTTATGATTATTTAATATTTATATATATATATATTTGTTTTATTTATATTATAATCATTAATCAAGCACCAATGAGTTATTTTTCATAGTTATTAGCAGAGTTGTAAGTTGCAACAACAATTTAAACCATGCATTGGAGTATTGGACATTTGAACATTATTTTTACTATTAAATACATTTTACAATAATAATTTATAGTTTATACTTTATACTAACAAAATCTTTGATTGTTCATTGTTATGAGATTTAACTGTATTTAATTTATACTATCTAGATATAAAATTTAACATTATACTCACAAATATTAAATTATAAGAACCAATAAATTTATATAAATGTCTTGTATGTAATCTATTTAATAAACTTTTAGCTTCTTCCAAATTTGGGTCATGGCTATATTGAATATCATATAAAATGTGGTCAGTTAAACGAGACATCGCTTCAATATTTGTATGAGCTTCATTCAAACCAAACCTAAAAAAATATATTCACAGTTAACATTTTTTTTTACAACAATTGCTTAGATAAATAATGAGAATAATGAATATATAGATGTATTTCAATGCATAATATATATAAGTAGGGTAAGGATGTTTATGATTTTTACATATTTTGTCTTTAATTGTCCACACTGCACATTACAGACCAAATTATAAATCCATTGGGAGGCTAAACGGATATGTTTAAATATAATTTAAGCATTGATTTTGATTTTGATTTTGATTTCTTAATTAATTAACCCATTTTTAACAGCAATTTAAACTTTACAAATTTACAAATAGTGATTGATAATGAAAAGCTAATGGGATATAATCCTCTAGAATAAAACTTTACTGAGAACAGTTAAATAGCATAATTTTTCTATAAAGACAATAATAAAAAACTTACTTAGTACCAGATGGAATTTGTACAGTAAAATAATTTTCTGCTTTTAATAGCATGTCAACCATCCTAAAATAGAAAAATAAATTTAATTAATTAATTACAATGATACAAAATTCAAGTTATTTAATAAATTAAATTCCATAAATCATAAATAAATGAAAATATAGTTTGATCACAAAGAGAATACTACTGGGCGGCAACCAAAACTCGTCGTAGTCCTTACATCTAGGAGAAATTAGACCTCGAGACAGTGGAGCGCGGTCATTTGGATGCGCGGCTAAGTAGAGTTCTCTGGTGACCGGACTATATTATACTCTGTTCAGAATGAGATTTTACCTCAACAGCCAACTTGTGAGCATGGGCATGGCTTTGTTACCAGACACAACTCTACGCACCACCGTAGTGGAGACGGTGCTTGACCATCGCGGAACGAAAACTGGTCGCCGCCGAGGTACGATCTTGTTCTGAACAGAGTATAGTATCAAATGATATTACATACTTAAAATTAAATATAGTCATAATATGTTATCATTTACTCATGTTATATTAAATGCTACAAATTAATCTTAATAAATATTTGATTTGCATACATTAACTCTGTATTTTGAACCGCTGTGTGTTGGTAAGCTCTCAGATGTAAATCTGATCTCACTCTAAACATGTCATATATGTTTCTAGCCTCTTTATTTCTGAACGCAATTACTTGTTTTGGTTTGTTTGAATTTGGATCAACTACAACTCTAGAAAACTGCATCAATCTTTTATAATCAAATGATATGCTTAAATTTAAACAATTTCCGTCGCGTAAAAAGTAATCCCATTTATCAACATCAATGCCATTATCTTTATTTGATACAACCTGAAAATAAATGTACTTGGTTAATTTTAATAAACTAGAATTTTTACAAATAAGTTAAAAACTGATTTACCTGATACAAGAAATGGTTTTCTACTAGTAACTTTCCTCCTCCTCTAATAAATTCACAAATCAATTCAACGTGATACTCCACATTTAGTCCATATTTTTTAAGCTCTTTTTCAAAATCATACTTTTGTATGATATACTTCAGCATTTCAGTTGAACTTTCTTCATGCTTAAAAAATATTTATCAATAAACAATTGACATAATTTTATTTAAAATACATAATAGTATGTACCTTAACTATATATTACTAACTAATCCTCCATGGTGTTGTCCATGGATTTACACCTACTTAAACTTCATTCAATTTAAACTACACTTATTTCTAACAAAATCATTTGGGTAGTTTTGTCTAAATATAAAATACAGGTCTAAAATTATATCTAATTATTATAATAACAGTTTTATTTTTAATAACCAACAACTTTTTTTCTTCAAATTTGTAAAAATGATCTAAAAAAAAACCTTGGTCTCATGTTGTTTATCATGCGCTGTGAACATTTTGTTAATGGAATAGTGTGACGTGTTAAAAAAAAGGTTGAACACAACTAACACACTAATCCTATATAATATACAATATCACAAATAAAAAAAAATATTATTTATATTTTACCTATTTATTTACAATTAGAAAATTTGAAATCAAACAATAGTATATACATCAGGGATGAGCAACTGGCAGCCCGCATACCTTTTTTATTTGGCCTATGGTACATTTCATATTATGGAGCATATCAAATCAAAATAAGAAATTTTATTACAGATGAAACAATATGTCATCTACTTAGTTTTTCCACTTTTAACCGAAATAGAAGTTGATTTTATTGCGTTATCATTTGCAGTCATACATCCTCAAAACTCATAAGTCATAATAAACAAGTTGTACAAATTATACAAAATAAATTTTAATTATAATTAGTTAGCTTTAATGACTTATTTTTTTTTTGCTTTTCATGCTCTAGCCTACTAAATTTTAAAGTTGTAGAAATAGTCCCTCTAGTAACTTAGAGTTACCCATCCCCGGTATACATTGTTGCGTTGATATTATTATAATTGTTTTAATTGTATTTGATAATATTGTATAACAGGTATGGTAAAATTGTTGCTAACTATTATAGATACTATTTATTCCTAGCGACCTCAATATATTTTTATCGTTATTTAAAAAAAAACGATTAATGAATCTACTGAATATAACTTGCATAAATACATTCTATTTTAATCAATGAATATTGTTAATGTGAAGCAATAAAACCTTTGCTTTTTGGAGTGATAGGTATTAACTTGTATATAAAAATGTAATTTTATTTACATAAATATGTTATTGAGCTATGGCCCAAGAGAGAGTACTTCTCGCTCGCGCATCCAAATGAATTAGCTCCGCGGTGGTGGCGGCTAGAGTTGGCAACGCCAGCGTACGGGAAGGTTTTGTGGTGAGAATGCCCGAAAACAGACATGTTTGAGCCGCTCAGAAGTGCTCTCTCCTGGGCCATAGTATAGCTACAGATATTTAATTTTTCTAATCGATTTTTTGTAACATTTTGTTCATCATCATTGAAACTAATAAATGTAAAAATTATCTAATTCCCAATAGGTATATATATACAATTAATGGTTACTTATTAATACATGTTTTTATTATTGAAATCTTTCAATATGATGAAATAGATATTATAAATTTATAAATTATTATTAATTGAACTATTGGATACTTGTATACCTTCCAATCGACACCAGAAGCTTTAAGATATCTTTCCCAACTGTGTGATAAAGGACCATGTCCAAGATCATGACAAAGGCCTGCTAATTCAACACACAGTTTTTCTTCTTTAGTAACATTAATATCTTCACCCGAATTTCGACATAAAGCTTCAATCATTTGTCCAGCTAAGTAACAAACACTGAAAGAAATTTAAAAAAAAAATTTAATGAAACGAATGAAAAAAATATTTATAGGTACTATAGGCATTTTAATAAAACACATTATCCAAGTACTTTTCTAAATTTTACAGGAAAGCATAGGCAAAATTCAATTGTAAGTGATTTTTTATGGTTATATTACTAGTTTTTTTTAGTTTAGATAGGTACCTACGAAATTTTTCATCAAAGATAAATAGTAATCACAGTAATTGTTAGAATTAAAAATAAATCTATATGTCTTAGACAATAACATACGGAAAAATATTCAAATTTTTAAGTGAATTGTTTACTATTTTGTATACTCTATTCAAAATAAACTGATTTATGCATAGAGGAAGTGGTGCTGATTGGTAGTAGTGGGAATGGATATGCCTCGTGCCCAGCTGGTATACTGATATTCTGAACAGGGTATAAACCTGTTAATTGAATGCTGCCATTACATATGCATAAATAAATAATTGTGTAATATTTGAAATACCTAATTATTACTCAACAAATTAGTGTACATCTAAAATTAGTTACCCAATGGAATGTTCAAACCGATTGATGCTCGCACAGGGGTAGACTAGATAAGTGGTACCGAGCTGTTTGATGTTACGCAATCTTTGAAATTCCGGTGTGTCGATGAATTTCAGGCAAAGCGGATGGAGCATAATGTGTCCGTGTATATTGTCATTGAAAACTTTGCCATAATCCGTGCAGGACACAATCGTCGACATGGCAACAGCGATGTCCTTTGAACAACCAGCAACACGTATATAAATATTTACCAGAAACGCAGTTTATGTTCGATTGATAAATGGTTAATAATGGTGTGACGTCCAGCACTAAACATCGAAGTACTGACTTTCGCTGTGCGATCCTCGATCGTAACACGAAATACGGAAAAAAACTACGTCAAAACGCCGGGCGCAGAAGGGAAATACTCAAATAGTCAAATACCTATTACCTACATTTTTTAACGAATGAAATTTGATAAGGGTATTTCAAATTTGGAGGACAATTCCACGTTGTGATAAACGCAACCAGGAATTAATACAAATCATGGTCACATTCTATTATAGATACTAGACCGTGGTGGTCCAAAGAGTAGATGAGAAGAAAAATTACTTTCATGGATTAGAAAGTAGAATCGACTTTCTGATTCCGTTTACTGCAATATTGCGCGCTAACATTTATATAAAAAAAAAATAGGTGCCATAAAACAGTAAAGTTAAAACGAGGGAACCAGTTAGTTGTTAGCCTACTACCACAAATCACAATATTTTAAGATCTTTGCATCGTGCCATCACCAGAGCACACAACCCATAAGCCATTAGCCCATAAGTCATAAGCAATAAGCATGACACATATTCAATAGGTAGGCAGTGTTGTAAAAAATACTTTTAAAAAGCATTTAAGTAATTACTCAAATATTTAAAAAAAAAGTATTTAAAATACCATTTAAATACTATAAATAGTAAAGTATTTGAGTATTACTTACAGAAATATTTGAAATAATTTGTTAAAATCAAAAAATTTGTTTATTGCACTTAAAACGTGAATCGTTTAATAATCAACATTTTGATCAGTCATGTTAGTTGCACTACAACAATGAACTTTTATGAGTTATATATAAATTTAAAGCTGTGTGTATTTGGATATCTCATACCGACATACCGTCATCGATCGTCGTCAACAATAAACGATAATGATAATTATTGATAACAATTTTCTTAGTAAATACTAAGTTAGTGTAAGGTCTATGGGTAAATAGGTAGTAGGTACTAATAGTTAGTAATAATATTTTCGAAAAATTAAATAATTATAAACTATAAACTATAAAGTATTATAGCCGTTACATGTATATTTTGTTATTGACTTGATAGCTAATAGTGATACCGACTACAGATGTATCTTTTCGATCTTCGTCGACAATAAACTGTCTCCCGGAGAAAAAAACATTTAATCGACGAAAACCGATACCAAAATGTCTGTAAGGCATAAATGATAAATATATTATAATATTATATTGTTACGTTTAAGCAAAACCACGACGGCATGGTATTTTTATTTAATAAGAATAATTATAAGTAGAAACAAATTAAGAATTAAAAGAATAAAAAAAAAAAGTATTCAATAAAATAGTATTCAATAGTAAAAAAAAGTATTTAAAATACCATTCAAATACTTCAAAATAAAAAGTATTTAAAAAAGTATTCAATAAGGAAAAAATTATTTGAATAATTTTACTCAAATACTTTAAAAGACTGATTATAGGTTAGGTATACACATCTATTCACTGAGTCGTCTAAGTAGCCAGTCGGAATTTGGCAGCATGCCATCATATATTTTGTATAACATTATGCCTTATACCTACTTTCATATTTTAAACTATGTATTGATTTTACAATTTTTCACCATCTTTTTGAGCATTTAATAAATATTGATTCCCCTGGTAATACAAACGTTGGTAATTAAAAATTTGAACAATTCGCGTATGCCATTTCCATGAAAATTTTTCAATTTTCAAATGTTAGGTATATGTATTTTCTATACATGATAAAATTATATTTTAAAAATGTTGACTCTTTCTAAGACTTTGAGTCAGTGGGCAATGGCGCACCCAGATCCCAGGGGATGGACTTGGTTGTTTTTCGATATTTGTCAATGAATAACACTCTTTGTTCAGTCAACAAGATTAAAAATGAAATACAAAATTCCTCATAAATTATTTAACTGTTTTAAAAATATTTAAAGATATAATATACGAATAATCTTTTTTTAAGCATTTGTATCTGCAGTGGTGGTCAAATGATTTCGTTATGAGGAAGGGAAGTTCCTGATTTTTTAACATGCACTATTTGATCATTAAAATATAATTCCAACCACCCCGCCATTTGTCCATCAGTGATATGAAGACCAATTTTTTACAAAATCATGAACATTTGCAAATAACTGAGTACCTAGTTAAAACTGTAAAATATGTTTAATTTTTATAGCTAAAGCTTGAACATTTAATACAAAGTTTTTCATAAGTAATTAATTTGGAAACCAATAAATATATAGGTACCTAATCATAATTATAGGCATTTGAAGTTAAAATTTTGACAAAATTAGATATTTAAACGAAAAAGTTAAACTTAAATTATTTTGTCATAATTCAAAAATATTATTTGAGTGAACTAGACACTTTTTCGTACCTATATTATAATATTTTACTATTTTATATACACAACACAAAACATAGGCTGACAGTCAGTTTTCACTCAGAATCGGTTTTTTTTATTGAAATCAAATTTAACCAAAGCTGGGCCCTAACTAAACTAAACGTCTGAACTTACTTAAAAAGTATAACTTTCCAACTTAACTATATTTAGTTTTAATTCATTGAAACTTAATTTAACTTCGCAATCGCAACTTAACTTTACGAATTTTATGTGGAAAATAATCTAATCTAACTCGTTAAAAATAATAAGTATAACTAGTTACCTATTTTTTCCATTTACTGAACACTAACATGCCCCCCCCCCCCCTATTTTCCGTATTATTTTGGGCACATTGATCTAAAAGGCAAAAGCCAACATTTTTAGGACTTTAGGTACAAATAAACACAACGTTTTGACACATACACCCTGTTCCAAAAGAGAAGACACCAAGCGGTTACGGTAAAAAACCAGTTTTACACTTTTACTATATGTAAATATTATGGTGTCTTTTCTTTTGGAACAGGATATAGAATAAAAGATAGTTTATAATTTTACCTGTTGAATCAAAAAACGTTTGGTTAAACATAATGTTATAGATATTGTACAATATAAGACTAAAATCTTTATTACACCGACGTGGCGACATCTATATATTATTATACTGGCCGGGATACGAACAATAATAGGCGCTTGCGATAAAAACAACCACTCACCGACCGACCAGTGTTTTATGTATAGCCACTCAAGGGAGGTGGACGTACTAGCCGAGAAAATCCAGTATGTGGGTGTGGGCTTAAAACCAATGACAGAAAGGTAACTCAAGAATGATGGCAACACGAAAGTTTGATATTGAGTTGATCTCTTAATACGCATTTTTAAATAATTAACAGCAACACATTACACAATAGTATCAATGCAATAATAGTGCGCAGCCCTTATGGCCGAACAGAATAAAATGATAATATTAGAAATTTAGAACGATACACAATATTAAGTACCTATAAAACTTTTTTGCCAGAATACAGAATAAATTTGTAAATTGGCAACTATTTGAGCTGTAATAACTCGTGTAAGTGTAATATGGCCTACTGGCTCAACGATGTAATATACAATAAGTAATAATAGTTTATAACTCACAGATTTGTGGAGCACAATCTGGCCAGTTGGTCCGGTACTTATGCTACAATAATAATAATAATAATATCGTAATTTATTCACACTGCACATAAAATAAGTACACAAAGGTGGAGATTTGCGCTCACGCAATTTAAATATAATATAAAGGGAACGCAACGCTTTGCGTGCGCAAAGTATACACAAAATATATCGGCGATTAACGCACAATTATAAACCATAAAATGGGTTATAAATATTATAATACAAAGTTACAAGGCGACTACTAGCACCTTGCAATACAATAATAAGAATAATATAATAATATCACGGAGATTTAGGCGCACGTATATAAGATAATATTTATCGGTATATATAGTTTTACGAATTATAAAAATGTGGCGATTCGCGCCCACACAATAAAATAAGACAAATGGACGGCGAATCGCTTCCTATAGTCGATTAAATATAAAAAACACGGCGATTCACGCTGGTGCAGGTTATTGGTTCGCGTTGACAGTACACAGCGGACTGTATATATTTCGGCGGCCGTGCTAACGCGACGCGAACCGGCTCGTCGGCGGCGGCCGATTACGCGTCTTAGTAATCTACATATTATTGTGTATAACTAACAGGTGACACAATTAAAATACAACTATATAAAATAGTATAATTAATTAGCAATATGTATGTGTGTGTGTGTGTGTGTGTGTGTGTGTGTATGCGTGCGACGGTCGGTAGTGTAGTGGCACGAAAGCGATTCCCGATCCTTTTGCATAGATCCCCCCCCCCCCTTGACCTTTTTTTTTGTAAAGTTAAGTTTTCTCATTTTCGATGTTTCTCAATATGATATTACTTTTAAGTACGTCTGTTTACTAAATGTTCTAACCGCGGTAATTTTACCGCTCTGATATACTATACGCCACTAGTCGTTCATTTGTATGTGGCATACAATATATATCGGACAACAAGAACATATACCTCTACGGTAGCATGGTGTACTGTATTTTTTACTTTTCTGCGAATTATTTTTCATGCAAGAGTGTTTATAATAAACCCGATAAACGGTCGGTAAATAAAACAAAATTACCACGAAGACCATAGATTTACCATAGGGCGTGGGTTTATTTTTAGTGACTGAAAAAATTGTATTCACCTCTGGGTTACAAGCTTTAGATATTTGTGATAAAGAGTTTTATCCAAATATTCATGAACTCTTGAAAATATTTTATACTCTGCCTGTATCGACTGAACGATGTTTTTTTTAAGTTTTTCATTAAGTATTAAGTCTTACCTAATAAATAGTATGACAGAAGTAAATATTTTGTTAATTTTTTTTTATCTAATATTAGTTTTTTTTTTTCTTGCATATGGCGTAGGTTTATTGGTGAAAAGCAAAATTAAATAAACATAAAATAAAACTAAATAAACATTAAACATTAAATTAGCAAAGTAACGAGTACTAGAGTAGATAGATTTACAATAAGCTAATAAACTAATAAATAAAATTAACAATAACAAAGATAATAATAATAAGAAGAGCTCATAATATATTTAAAGGCGAACATTGGTCTTAGACAGCCAATCCATTGCTTCGTCATCGCCCTTGTGAAGTCCCTCTATTCCTCCCTTGTATTTAGTTTGAGGACATTCCTCCACGATGTGTTTGATGGATTGTATTTGCCCGCAGTCGCATAAGGGAGAGTTTTTTAACTTCCACTTATGTAGAAGGTATTTACAATTACCCTGCTCCGTTCGTATCCTGTTTAGGTTGGTCCACAAGGCTCTCGGGCCGTCAAATCCTGGAACTCTTTGGGTTGGGTCGCTTATCAGATGTCTATTTATTGCATTACTTTTTTCCCAGTGTTGTTTCCACATATCCTCCATGCTGTCACAAGTATTTTCTATTGACCAGATTGGGTTTCTTGATCTTAATCTTTTAGATGGTGCGTTGTTTATGTCGTTATATACAGGGAGATTCACTAATTTATTGATTTTCTGTGACAGTTTGACAGTTGAGAGATGCCTTCGAATCGCCGGGGAGCTACGTTCGAAAGGACTGGAAGCCACTGTAGGTTGGTAGCCCGGACACAGCCTGTGATGATTCGCATAGTATTATTTAACTGGGTGTCAACCTTTTTTGTATGTGCACTTCTCTCCCAAACGGGGGCGCAATATTCCGCGACACTGTATACCAAGGCTAGGGCCGATATGCGTAGTACATTTTCTCGGCAGCCCCAGCTTGTTCCGGCAAGTTTACTAATAATATTATTCCTTGTTTTCAGTTTATTTTTTACATCTTCGAGGTGTTGGTTGTAGGTTAACGTTCTGTCCAGTTTGATCCCAAGATATTTTGGAGCATCGTCATTCATTAGTTTGGTTCCTTGAACTGTCAAGTTAAGTTTTCTGTTAGCATCTCTGTTGCTCAAGTGGAACGCTATGGATGTGGTTTTATTGGGGTTAAGAGTGAGGAACCAGGATTTGAAGTATTTCTGTACTTTTACTAGGTCTTCGTTTAAAATATCCTCAACCTTTTCAAATGATTCAGCTTGAGCTGCTAACCCCACGTCATCCGCGTATATGAACTTGCGTGACGAGGTATTTGTGATATCTGCTGTGTAGGCATTAAACAGGATGGGGGAGAGTACTGAGCCCTGAGGAAGACCATTTTGAAGGAATTTGTATTTGCTTACCTTTCCATTTAGGTGTACTCTAAATTTTCTGTCCGACAATATATTGTCAATTAGTCGCAATGATGTTTTACATCTTAGAATTTTGGCTAACTTCAAAAGTAAACCACGTTTCCACACCGTATCGTAGGCGCAAGACAGATCTAGGAAAACAGCTCCCGTTTTTAGTTTCTTTTGAAACCCGTTTTCTATAAACGTCGTCAGTGATAGTACTTGTTCACTGCAGCTTCTTCCCTGTCTGAATCCCGCCTGTTCTGCTGGTAGGTGTTCTTCGATTTTCGTTTGGATTCTTACTAGGAGTACTCTTTCAAATAACTTGTATTAATATTAGTTAATAACTATAAACTAAGTAGTAATTATTATATACTTTTTTAAGGGCCTGTTTTACAATCATAGTTTAAACCTCGGATACACTTTACCCACTGATTTTACCGGCCGAATTCCGCGGTTTAACTTATTGTAATACGGGACCTTAATCCTTAGGGCCAGTTGTACCGTCTACGGTTAAACATCGTTTACGCTTTATCAGCTGATATAACAGATATTTAACCGGGCAAATTCGGCCAATGAAACTCCGGTTAACTTTAATCGGAGATGGTACGATTGGCCCTAATGTGTTGGCTTTATTGGCATGTCACCGGTCAATACAATAATAATGCCAGATGAGGTTATCGATGAACTGAGTATCCAAAAAATTAAAAAACTGGATTTTGTAATATAACTATTTTTTCTGTTTATCGTATTAAACACGGGATTGGCGCTGCCTATTATGAATTTACTTAAAATGAACTTTTTGTGGTCCAGTTGTGGACCACGGTTGACAAAAGTCGAATCAAATGAATTAATACGCAGTCAATTAAACTATTACTATGAAATTTATTGACGGTAGGTTAGTTTTTAACACTTTTTAAACACTCGAAGTAATGCTACAATTTAAGACAAATATCTCTAGCATGAATACTGTCAACTAGTCGTTACGCAGAAATAGTGTGTCCTGTCTCCCTCTTGGAGCGCCTTTATATATTAGACAACAGTCAGATTAGATGGTCTTGCACAAGGTCCCACTTATGTATTCACTATGGCTCTTCTAGTACTTTAAAAACTAGCTTTTCCGTGTGGCACTTATTAATAGCAATTAATATATTGTGCCACGTACACCATACGCAATACTGTACTTATAACATTTTATTCTTGTGTGGTCCTAAACCTTGACGACTGCAACAAACTCTCCCGGCGTTGCCCGTTCATAAGTCACCTTTGTTACTTTCGTTAATGTAAATGTACTAACTGTATATGACTCAAACTTTGTTCAATGCCTTATTCAATATTCTGTGTATGATGTTCTAGATTTATCTTAACTTTTCTGTTGCCCGGAATAAAAATTCTTATTCGCAGCAGCACGTAATTACGAATGTTTTATTAACACGGCGATATTACGATGTGCATGTGTCGAAAAATTAGTCTTGGGAATACCGTTTTTACTAAGCCATATAGCTACAGGTTTAAAATTATATTCATTATTCAATCATGACCAACAGCAACCTTACAATAAACAAAAATATATTATTATTTAGTCTCTGTTCTTACTGGACATCCAAATTTCCTACTTTTCCGGTGGACTTTCTTACAATGATCTTACCTAAGAGTTAAGAACCTTCTCCTGACAATATTACGAACACAAAAAAAAAAAGAATTAGCCAAATCGGTGCAGCCGTTTACGTGTGATGGAGCGTCCAAGGCAAATTTATATATAGAGATAGATGGATGGATACACACAAAAAAAGGTGGATAAGTGGATGTCGCTCTGCTGTACAGTAGGTTAAAAGTGGGTCACCGTAATGGATGGTGTTAAATTTGAATTCAATGATATAATATCATTGTATAAGAAAAACGATTCTGAGCGAAAACGGTCAGTCAGCCTATGATTTTACCAAGTATATTTGATGATATTATTGTGAATAAATTAATTTATATTTAACCTATTTACGTGGAGCCTTGTATTAAATTTTCAATCCTTCGCCATAAAAGTTAAACATTTTATACATTTTTAACTACAAAATAATTAATAAATTATAAATTTGATAAATGTTGTCAACATTTGAACTTTAAATGCTTATAAAAAAAAATTGTGCCTATGTATATTTAATATTTTTCAACTGCTATTAGAACGATATATCAGGAGCTTTATATTAAATTTTCACGCTTTTTTACCATACAAAAAAATTTTTATTGATATTTATAGAAAAAAAAATTAAAAAAATTGAAAACTGACAATGTCCGTAAACAGCTCAAAAAGAGTCAAAATATTTTCAACATTTTATGGTGTATAGGAAATGCTAATATAAACATTCAGTGAAATTTTCAAGTATCTACAGTCATTCGTTTTTTAATTACAATAAAATAAGAAAATTGTTACATGAGAAATCGAGTAAATATCAAATGTTGTAGAAATATAAATTTCAGACGCTCATAAAAATTTAATTTAAGTTTCTTCTAGACATTTTTTTTTTTTGATAAAGGTAGACAAACTTATGAGTAATCTTATATTACATTTTCCAATCTTAGATTTAAAAAGAAAAATTTTTATGAATTCTCAACTCAAAATAATTTGCTATTTTTCGTGATTTTTCCGTATTTTGTCAAAATTTGAACTTTAAATGTTTATAAATAAAAACTGTGACTAAGGATTTTTAATTTTTTTCATCTGCCTTTGAAACAATAACCTAGGAGCCTTCTATTAAATTTTCAAGCTTTTTTACTCAACAGATAAAATTTTATTGATATTTATAGAAAAAAAAACTAAAAAAATTGAAAACTGACAATGGCCGTAAACAGCTCAAAAAGAGTCAAAATATTTTGTAAATTTTATGGTGTTTAGAAAATGCTAATATAAACATTTAGTCAAAATTTCATGTCCCTACGGCCATTTGGTTTAGAGTTACACCAAAAACCAAAATCGATTTTCTCGAAAACAGATTTTGCGTAAAAATTCCCGTTTTTCCTTAATTTTTCTTTTGTTTTTCACGTCGCTTGTGAAAACTACTGGGAAATTTTTACTTTTGACCCCCCAAAGTACCAACTAGATTCACTTTCCTATCAGAAAAGTTACTATTGAAGAAAATCCAAGCACTTTTACTGTCCTAAAAGGTGATGACAGACACAAAAATAAAAAAAAAAAAATAAAAAAAAAAACACACATCATTGTAAAATCAATACATTCATTGCTTCGCTCAGAATCTAAAAGGTCAGGTTGCAGGTAGCTGAAACCCTCGGGCCGCCGTGCTGTACCGTATTTCCCGTTATCGGCCGACTGCTATTGTTATAATATATATGAATATAGGTGTACAAATTACACGTAAAAATTCATTTTTACCGATTTCAACCCTTTAAAATCGGACAACGTGGCGAGACTCAGTAAGGTATTTGGAACAACTCTGTAAAAAAAAATTGGAAAAAAGTTTAATAGAGTCGTCATAAAATGGGAACATAAAAAAGGCCTGTTCTTTTATATAATATATAAGGATAAGGAATATATTAATTATTAGGTACTATACATATACAGTTTGTGTTAATTCTTATTTCACCTTGATCCACACTTAATTCAATAGGTAAAATATTTAAGGGACTTCAAAAATGTATATTATGTACGTATTTATGGGTGTATTATTATACATTTAATCCACCCCCCCTAGAAAAATTCCTAAATACGCCACTGACCTATTGGGTTATTGTTCGACGGCCTCAACATTCTCCTTCCGTTGAAAATCTTGATACTAAAAACAATACTCTTAAGTAAAAAATTTTCACTGAACATTTATATTAGAAATGTCTATGCACCATAACTATGTTCGTAATATTGCGACTCTTTTTGAGCTATTTATAAGCATAGTCAAATTGTTAAGCTTTGAAAATCATATATAAGATTTCCTTAAGTTTTCCTTAAGTTTAATTTTTTTGTTAGGAAAGTCGGAAAGTCAAATTAATATTTTACGAGCTTTTGAAGCTAGGCATTGGATATTCACCCATATTTATAAATTAACGAATTCTCATACAACGAATTTCTTTTTTGTCGTTATTCAAAAACTGATAACCGTAGGTATTTGAAATGTTCGTCAAATGTTTATTTCATTATTTTATATAGGTACATGAAAAAAAATTCAAAATATATCGACATCTATATTATTTATTGCACATTAATTAGATGAATCCTAGAATATGGATCAATCATTTGGAGTCCTTCACTTAATCTAATACTAATTGTATTAAAAGAGTTCAAAATCGTTTTTAAAGTTTATAGCTTCCAAAATTCAATATAACTAAGGACCAGCATGACTTTACACCGGTAAGATCCCTTCTTAACCTCCCTACTCTAGCTACTAGACGTGAACTGGCAGATATTTCTTTTATTTATAAATTAATCAATAACAAAATTGATGTTCATTATCTATTAAAACGCGTCCAGTCCAACATTCCAGCTAAAAATAACCCTTCCACCACCATGTTTTATTTATAATGTTACAGCACAAACTATTTAAAACTTTGAGCGTTGTACTGGTGCGTAAAAATACGAAAATCGTGAACTTCGTTCAAAAGGCTATACGGCTACATAGGCGCAACTAGGGTTAACATTTGAGGGGGGGGGGGGCTAACAAAACTAAAAATTGTGACAATGGATTTTTAATTTTTTTCATCTGCCTTTAAAACAATATACTAGGATCCTTTTATTAAATTTTCAAGCTTTTGTACCCGACAAATAAAGTTTTATTGACATTCATCGAAAAAAAACTAATAAAATTGGAAACTAAAAATGTCCCTAAACAGTTCAAAACAAATCAAAATATTTTGAACATTTTATCGTGTATAGAGATTGCAAATATAAACAAACAGTGAAAACTTCATGTATATACGTTCATTTGTTTTAGAATTACACAAAAAACCAAAATCGATTTTATGGAAAACCGATTTTGCGTAAAAATTCCCATTTTTCCTTAATTTGTATGTTGTTTTTCCCGGCGCTTTTGAAAACTATTAGGAATTTTAAACTCGGAGGGTGTATATAGCTTGATTTTTCAACTCATATAGGCTGTTGATAGGTAAAGAAAAGTTTACACATGATTTTTTTTAGAATACGAAAAAAGACATTTTGTTTGTTAATCTAAAAATGTTAGGGTCACGCTTATAAAAGGTTGGGAACCACTGATCTAAATGGTGGCAATTTGTTACATATTATATTAATATTATAATTAGATGAAATATGGTATATACATTTCGTACAAATATATTTATTAAAAATTCAAATCTTTGGCCTGGACAACGTCGGGGTAGACAGCTACTATAGTAATATATATAATATAATAACACTAAATAATGTATACTCTTTTAAGATTGGAGAATTCGAATTACGAGTACCACCCATGCGAGAAACCTGTGTAAAATTAGATATGTTATATTATAACTAATAATTATTAACAATTACATGTGAGAAAATAATATTTTTTAGAGTTACAATAAGGTATGACTGTATTTCATTCTTGCTAGCAGGTAAGGGCCCCGGTCTAGAAATGTTCACATGAGCCCCTTATTATCAAGTTGCGCCACTGATAATCCTAAATATTTTTGGAAATTCTTTAAAGGCAAAAAATCTCATAACTCGATTCCAAACAATGTTAATTATAATAAAGTTATTGCCGACAATAGTCAAGATATAGTAAGTTAATCTTTTTGGAAAATTTTTCCTAAACGTATACAATAATCCTTTATAAATATGCCAGATATCCATACTATTGAATCACCTTTCTGTATAAATAACTTCGATATATCACTTGAAGATGTTTTTTATGAATTAGATAATTACCTTTAAAATTAAATTTGTCAATAGGCCCTGATAATCTGCCGGTTACATTTTTATACGAATGCCGTTTTGTTCTTGCACCTCATATATTCATTTTCTTTTTAAGCAGTCACTTAATTCTGGTATATTTCCTACAATCTGGAAAACTGTATTTATTTCTCCTATTTTCAAGAAAGGTGAACGCTCTTCCGTAGATGATTACCGTCAAATTTCAATAATCTCTATACTTCCAAAAATATTTTCAAAAATAATAAATAAAAAAACGTCTCTTAAATAAATAGTTTTTTGTAGACACTCAACATGGTTTTCCTAAGGGACATTCTACTAGGTACAACCAATCTAGCCATATTCAAACACAATATTATCGAATCTTTCTCAGCTAAATCCCAAATGGATAGGTACGGTTTTCACAGATTTTGGAAAAGCATTTGATAGTGTAGATCATTTTTTACTTATACAGAAATTAAAAAAAATTGTATTCAGTGATCCATTACTAACATGGCTTACCTCTTTTTTAACTAACGAATCCAGCTAGTTAAATTAAATCAGTTTATTTCTCTTCCATGTTCTCTCAGGTGTTCCTCAAGGTGACCCTCTTTCACCCACATTATTTCTATTATTTATAAATGATATAAATACGATAATAAAACACTCGAATATTTTATTATTTGCAGATGACGCTAAAATAATTAAAAAAATTGATTCGATTAATGATTTAATATATTAAATTACAAGATGATTTAAATGGTCTGAACATCAATATCAACAAATGCAAAATACTATCATTTAATATTAAAAATCTCATATTTATTTTGATTATAAATTTAGCAATGTGTCTATTGAACTGGTGAAATCATTTACCGACTTGGGAACCACGTTTGATTCTAAACTATGTTTTGATGAACATTGATAAAATAACCAATAAAGCGTTCCAAAATCTAGGTTTCATTACACGAACTTGTACTAGTTTTGATAATTTAAATGCCTTTAAAAGTATTTATTTTGCGTTTGTCAGATCTCAATTAGAATATGCATCCCTTATTTGGTCTTCAAATAACATAGGGGTAACTCATAATCTCGAAGCTGTTCAGAATCGTGTTCTTCGTTTTTTAGCATTTAAATTTAAAGTCCAACGTCCACAACATTCAGATTATAATGGAATATTATCATATTTTAATATACAATCGCTAAATACAAAGAGAAGCATCCTTCATTATTCATTTTTATTAAAACTATTAAATAACCTAATAGATTACCCTTATTTACTGGAACGATTAAATTTTCGAATTAATACCAAATCCACCAGAAATCAAGAAAGTTTTTTAATCAATAATGATTCTAAAACATAAGCTTAGTTATAAACTTGTAAACCTTTAATCATAATATAGTATATACTATACTATATTACAATAATATGATCTAAGTTGTAAACAATCAATTTATCCAAAATTCTAACTTAATTTACTAAAAAATATTTATCTTAAATATTAGAGAAATATTTATTATAATTTATTATGTAGGTTCTGTTAAGTACACAACTTAAGTAATCAATTCAAACACAATTCTTACCAACAACTGAGAAGTACCCAATTTTATGTATGAATAATGGATGAAATATCATGTATAATCTAATTTATTAAAAGATTTTATTTTATATTATTTTACTACAATAGTTGAAGTCTAGTCATACACTCATACTGTCTTAATTTAGATAGGTACCTAATATAATCATATAATATGTAATTGTATAATGTTTAGGGATGGTGGAAAATATTATCTATATATTTTAATAAAAATGTATATTTATAATACCTACTCTCAACTATCCTCGCAAACAGATATAAGATATTTATTTAATTTTCATGATTATGTCCAGGATAATATTATGTAGTCATAACTTATGAATTAATTTAGACCAGATAGCTTTATTACAAAAAAATCTATTTTTATTATTTTTAATCTATTTGTACAATATACAAACAAATGAAAAATGATTTTCCGTTAAATCACATGAGTAAGTGTTTTATCTTGGGCACATAGCGTGTCTTCCTCCATCAACCAAAACTGAATCACCAGTCGTAAAACTAGCATCATTACTAGCTAAAAATGCAATTGCTTTGGCAACTTCTTCGACGGTGCCTGGTCTTCCTAACGCATGCGTGAACTTGGTTTTATCTAAAAATGTTGAATAGTCTTCTTCACTCATTCCTTGTCTTGTTAAAAGTTTTGTAACTACAACTCCTGGGTTAACACTGTTCACACGAACTCCTTTTGGAGCCAGTTCCAATGCTACACATCTTGTAAATTGATCCACTGCTGCTTTTGACATACAGTATGCTAGTACATTAGGAAAAGATCTGGTTCCGTTAACACTAGATACATTAACTATGTTACCTTTAGTCTTCACTAAATGCGGAACAGCCAACATGGTTAGATGATAGATGGATCGAACATTAGCATTCATTACCCGATCATACTGATCGAGGGATGTAGACTCAATAGATCCGTTTTCTAAAATACCTGCATTATTCACCAAAACATCCAGTTGGTTATAATGAGAAATAGTGGAATCCAAAATTTTTTTAGTATCATCTTCATTTGTTAGATCACCAGTAATCACAAATGGTTTTAGTGAACAACTTTTTTCACATTGATCGGCTACATTCTGTAGGTTGACAAGATTGCGTCCAGTAAGTGCTAGTTTTGCTCCCAATTTGGAAAAGTGTATTGCAGTTGCTGCACCGATTCCTGAACTAGCACCGGTAATCAATACAATTTTACTATGAAAACTCATTTTACTATTAAAGTTATACACAAACTATAAATTTACAAACGTTTAGGTTAATTACCTGTAACTTTTAATCATCAATTATTTCAATTCAAGTTTTAATAATATTATTTAATACTTATTAAGTACCTGGTTTATGGATTATGGATACTTTAAAGTTTAATGTTCAAACTTCAAAACATACGTGTTTAATTTTATCAGTTTTAATATTAAATAAGTTTTATCTGTGAATCTTAATCAAACTACCTATATATACATACAATATATAGTATGTGGTCGAAAATATTGCATGAGTTTAAATAGGTACAAAAGATACGAAACATTATACCACAGAACACAGATTATACCAAATACTAATCAAATAATTCAAATATCAATAATTATTCATTCGTCATCAATATACCAAATACCAATAGCTTTTGACAATTGACAGCAGCTGCAGCTGTTGCTGATATTCTATTTTGATTAGTGATTTCTGGTACTACCTGTTGCTCTGTTATCACAAATTGATCATTATTAAATATTTTAACTACGGACCACGGCCTTAGAAGATCTTCTAAGGCCGTGCTATGGACCAAGGTGTATTGATATCAATACATATTGCTACGGACCTTGTTCATTCTGTCTTGTCGGGTATGTATTGATACACCTTGATCATATAACATACCTATGGGTATAATGAATTATTTTGTGACTATGCTATTATATAATATTCTAGTCAAGGTGGATTCTAAAGTCTTCATCAACGTGTATTTATAGTTTTGGTCTTAACCATGAACTAAGATAGTCTTAATGCTATTAAATTATAAGGCTCATGCCATGGACATTAGACATGATATAATAAATAATATAAGATACCTATAAATAGAGAGCCTTTATATATATATTATCTAGGCTCTCTACCTATAACTATTGTTCTGTGCTATCACTTACAGTGGCGCATCCAAGGCTTAATTTTAGGGTGGGAAATTCCCCCTTTGCCCCTCCCCCTGTATCCACCACTGATTACTAAAGTCCGTGATTTAAACAAACTTTTCGCAATGACCGTATCATAGATTTATAATAATATAGTATTATATCTATGCCTTATAGACTAAGGCCATTACTCGTTAGTATGGACTAGAGAGCCTATAATTATCTAGGATCTTTACTTTTTAGAATGAATAGGTCTATGATTGATACAGGTCCTTGCTATGGACCTTAGACAACCTTACAGTTTTAGTAGATTAAATTTAATAAATAAGCAATGGTTTTTAATAACAAAACACGGTTGTAGATAAAGAAATAAGAAATAGGTACATAATATAGAATAAGACAGTGACTCTTGACTCGTGAATGGCGTGAGGGTTAAAAAAGTAATTGGTAGTGATAGGAGAGTGGACTTGGTAATTCGTCGTGAATTTCAGAATTTGGAATAAATATTTGGGCACCCAAAGAAAAGAACAAAGGTGGAATTTGAAAAAGTGGAGGTCTATCAAGTCGCCGGCGTCGACCATTCCTATTGACTTGAAGTCTCCACTTATTTCACAGAACTGGCCAACAAGAGGTAGACAACTGACAAGTGGGGGAAATTTTACAAAATAAATAATAATTAACAATTAACATTCAGATTTGTTCAACTGTTACAGACTTCGTTTTCTCAAATCACACAACATATAGGGCGAAAGAAAATACAGACAATAATGGTGGAAAACAATTACCAATTCATCTACATATTATGTTCTTAATACCTACCTAAAATGAGATTGTATTTGGTTATTTTTTTTTTTTTTGGGGGGGGAGCAAAATTTAGTCTATTTAGATGTTATTAAAAAATGTAATTTTACTATATACCTAGGTACAAGTTTATTTATTTCATGTTTACTTTTATATTGTACATACTAATGATAGTTATATCAATATCCAATGGAGACATTTAATCTAATAGACTAAATAAACTTATTATATAGACATGATTAAATCCAACAACGCACCCTTGACAGACTCCCAGCCGTAGACAAAAAACAATACTAATGAAGTGCAAAATATTTTTTCTCCATAATATTTTAATGCAGTCATGAGGTCAATAATATTGATAAATATTAGAATGTACATGATATAATACGAAAATATCTTATATAGATTAAAACATTTAACATTTGATTGAGTAGCATGGTTAGAATATAAATGTTGTAAATGTAACATTGTCCATTACATTATTTACATTCAATATGCCGGTTGTAATAAACAATACAATACAATATAATACCATATAATACCTACAGCAAGTTGTGCCTTTAAAACTTATTTCAGTTAATTAGTTACATATTTTAATATAATAAAACTAATTTATTATAATATACATAGGCGTGCGCTGACTCTGGTTTTAGGGGTAGCAAGAAATAAATCCAGCCCATTTATGTAAGTGATTGGTGGCTGAGAGGTGCTTGGCCCTCCAAAATTATTGAACATTTTTCAAAGCCCCACTTCTTATTTTGTAAAAGACTTGAGCCCCCTCTAAAATTTAATCAAATCTCTATCTATGGGCCTATTCTCCAAATTCACCATTAAAATCGCCCATTGTTTTACTTATTCTACTATAGGGTAGGTATCAAAATTAAAACTATATTGGTTTTTTGTTTTTTCGGTTGTTTTTACTATAAATGTTTTTTACTTAATAATATTTACGATTTAAAATCATGTCTATTTTTTTTTTCGAAGTGGACAGGTCAATTTGTTCTATACTGGTAAATGTTATAAGCATAAAATAGTTTACGTTCACCAAAAAAATAATAAAAAAATGTATATAATTGTTTTATCTAAAATGGTCATTGTTTGTGGAAATATAATTTTACCGAGGCCCATTATTCAATATTGACTGGCTGTGGTAACCCTAAAAAAATGCAAGAGCAGCATGTTATGCTGCCTCTGCTGTCTCAATGCGCACGCCTATGAGGATATAATATTTAAATGATTACCAATAAAAATAAATGGGTTGAAAAGGACATTATTTTCAAAATAATATATTATGTATTCTACGTACCCACCTATTAAAACATTTAGTACAACTGTAAAAGAAACAAAGACGTGTATTATTACCTAGCAAGATTGTAAAAACACAAATAAAAAAAAATCATCGACAAATAAATAAAAGTAAAAATTCAAAATGAATAAATCACAACAAATCATTATTGCACTTCAATAAACCACATTTAAATCTTATTAGAAAAATTACTTCTCTAACACAATAATAATAGTGTAAAATATGTAAGAATTATTAAATAATCATAAATCTAACAGATGAATGTAAAAATTGATAATATGATGAAAAAAACCGGATAGGCAATAATAGTTTCAAGTTTTAAATTATAACAAACTAAACCAATTCTAAACATGATTTTAATATAAAAAATATGATAATATAGGTAATGGTATGCCCGAGTAATGATTGTTACCAGATGGGTTCTTATACCATTATAGATATTCTTAGAAATATACAACCTTTCAATTTCAATTGTAGTTTAATTTAAATACTGGAAGGTAAAGAAATAATGAGAAAAAATAGTTTTAAAATAAATAATTATACCTATTTCTTTTTTTTTATTCTTTTCTTGTAACCTTTCCCAAACCAGCCAGCAGTAACTTTGGCCTTTTCTATAACTTCATCATTTTTATCCACCATTTCTTCAGTTTTTAGTTCGTTTTCGTCTTCTTCATCTGTATCATCATCATCACAACACAGGCAAATGGCTACGTCTTCTTTGAACTTTGACTCATATCGATGATAAAACAGGCATTTAGTTGAACCATAAACTGGATGACAAAATGTACAATATCGATTTATTGAAACATCTGTTTTTTTAATATCATCTTTATCTTCGCTAACATCTCTTTTCTTTTTTTTAAAATTGTTTGTCAGCTTTTTTTCTATTTGCAATTTTTCAACTGCAGCTAATCCTATACATGCTTGATATACAAAGTTTTTGTAAAACTGATCAACAGGTGTTGGAGACAATCCTAAAGTTTCCATATTATTGATAAAAAATGGATTTAGATATGGTACTATTGGTTCAACCAATGAAAGCATATTTCGTCCTTCCAATGAATTTTGATCAACACCTTCAATAAAAGGTCTCCAAAAATTACTTAAGCTTGGAACGAAATCCATATTTGAACACGACGGAGAATTAATTGATTCACTTTGATCAACTATGGATGTATTACTTTCTAATTTTACTAAACTGAGATCAACTGGTTGAATTAGGTCTTTTGATCCTGAACACATTTTGGTAATATTTTTACCGTTACTAATATCTAATTCTATTTTTTCACATTTTGTTAAAGTATTTGAATCTGTTTTTTGAACATCATCAGTCGGAACAGCTAAAACAGGATGTACTGTCGTATGTTCTTCAGCTGCTACTAACATTGTGGCATGGTGAAATATAGGATCAAGACAACGTTGATACTTAGGAATATCCAAATTTAAGATTGACATTACTTTTTTCATAATTTCATCACATTTACCTGGAACATTATTTTATTAGTTTACTTAATCTATTTTTAATATCATGTAAAGGAAATTTATTGTACCATTTATTTTTAGTGTAGCATGGTCATCCTTGGGAGTCCATTGAAGATTCACAATGTATAACTTTGGTCTTTTTTTAGCTGGTCTATCCATTGACCAAAGCCATGGATACTTTTTCAGAACCTAATAACATAATGTTAATAATTATTATTGTTTAATGTTTAGCATTTTATGACATAAAATTATTTATTTTTAGTTCACTGATAAAAAAAAAACTGAAATTATAATAAATATTATATATTATATTTTCTAAACATAAATACTAACCAAAATTAATCACAAAATCAATTCAATAAAAACCTCAATAACTTAAAATGTATATAATTTTTTTTACTTTAGGCAACTATCATAAATATTACCTTTAAGCTGGATCCTAAACACAAAATTACATCAGTTTTCTCAGCGTGTTTACAAGCCGTTGACCAATTAATTGGCCATTGAAGTTTACCACGTTCTCCAAAATGAACAATTGTATCTTTCAACGGTTTATGACAAGCATAGCATAACCTTAGTGTTTTGTGATTAAATCTTGCTGTATGTTCTGTCACATCAAACATTCGCAAATAGTGTCTGTTTGGCTTACAATTGTTGCATACCTATAAATTAATATTTTATTTTAATTTATATGTTCACAAATAAAATGAAACCATTTAAACATATAAAATTCCAAATACCTCAATAAACATATCACCATGAACTTCTGACAATGCCGGTCTTGGTAGACCACTTCTTAAATGCAACCCATCACAATTTTGAGAAACGACATGTCCCAGTAACCCTTCACGGTATAATCGATAAATGGCCATATGTGTTAACGTGGGTTCTGCTTGGCTTAAGTCGTGACATCTAAATTAATATTTAATATCTTAGCATAAATGTATAATATATTATAGCCTATAAATATTTAGCATTTTGGTAATAATTTATGTTATTTATTTATTTATTTTACTATTATAAATTCTAAATTTAATGTGCTCTCTAATAAATTACAAAAAAATGGCATTTAAATACAAAATACTTTCAAATTTTTGATTATTAGAAAGCATTTTATATTTAAAGACACAATATTAATATATTATGGTAGGTACAAGTAGTTTCAACGTAATATTTTCCTTAGTATGACTAAAGAAATGTTAAGAAAAGAAAAATTACCGCTAAAAAGTTAATAACTAATGTATAGACTAAGAGTTAAGACACTCATACTTAGGGCTCGGACATAGTAATTAAAAAACCTATAACATAAACTAATATATTTTTAAATATGCATTATATTATAGTTTGCCTTTTTTTTAGGTTTAAACACAGGAATTATGGGATGGGTCAGCATGATCATTATAAAAAGATAGTGTCTGGATAGGATAAGTACCGGTCCATCGAATAACTTATACTTATCATACTTTAACTGGTCCAAAACCTATTAAAATGGATTAGAATAATTAAGTTTAACAATTAGTACTTAATTTACTATAAGTAGTTAACCTCGGTAATTCCCTGGTTCTATCCGGGCCTGCCTGAAGGTACAAAAAGATTTCATTTTACATTAATTATTATCTAATACTTGGTTTTCTACAATTGTCATATTATGCTGTAATTCAAAAATGAATAAAAGTATGATACTTGAAATGTTCACAATCTATTTAAATTACTACTTCCTGTACATGATAACATTTCCAAAAAAAGTTTGAATGTTTTGGAGCTATTTATAGGTATTTTTAATTTACAATTTAGTTTCTTTTCTATAAATAACTAAAAAATAGTCCCAGTATTTTTTCTTGAATGGAATATGGTCATATAAACATTTGACAAAAATGTCAAGTATCTATAGTCCAATCACCAAGAGAACGCTACTGGGTGGCGACAAAAACTTGTTGTAGTCCGCGCATCTCCCACCAATACGACTCCCGCCGTCAGGTGATCGGCTATCGTATCATCAAGTGATTGTTTACGATGCGATCAGCTGTAGCATTGTCTAGCGTTAGTTTACAATGGAGTAAGATGGTTTTTGGTGGTCCACTTGGTGGGAGAAATTAGACCTCGAGACGGCAGAGCACGTTCATTTAAATGCGCGGCCAACATTCTCTCGGTGACCGGACTATACATTTAATTACTTTTGAGTTACTACAAAAACAGTATCAATTTGAACTTTTTAAAGCATATATTTATGCATATTTAAGCATTTTTAGTGTAAATTTGCTTGGTTTTTAGTTAATGTAAATCCGCGGCCTAGTTATCACTTATTTATATTTAAGATATTTCAATATTAATATATAATTTTGCTAAAACAATAGTTTCTAAAGATTTTACAACAGTATTAAAATGTTCAAGTATTGTAATATAGGTAGGTATTGGAAGAGGAATAAAATATCTTAATTGTTTTCATATACATTTCAATTTTGGATTTAAAATCTCAAGGCATAAATCTTACAAATGAAAAAATCAGGAATTTTTTAGATAATTGTTGATAGTAGTACATTAATTACACACCCAATATCTTTTCCTTGATCTAATAATGTCCATATTCCATTTGAGCCTCTATAATCGGGTATTTTAGCTGCCGTGCTTATTCCGGCACCAGTATAGACTACTAAATTTGATGCAGACGAAATAGCCTTTGCCAGTTCTTCACATTTTGGATCTAGTACTTCAACTGGATCTTCAAACTCTTGACATCGCTCTTTTAATTTCTTTTGTCTATCTAACCTAAAATTGGTTAATTAATATTTATTTATTAGTTATTATTTTTCTTTTCTTTATTACTTTATTAGTATTAAAACCTCGATAGCTGCATCATTGGCTTGTGGTTTATTTTTTTAAAATTATTATAGTTTTTTTTAAAAAATAATAAAAATAATATTTAAATAATATTTATTTACACTTAAACTAATTTGTCCAGGTTAATATGTTGAATTATTAGTTTTAAGGTACTGGTTTGTTAAAACCTCGCTCGGGCTAGTGTAAAATTTTATAGCTCTGCAACTCAGGTTTGTATCCCCCCACCATCCATAATAATAAAATATAAATATATCGTGTTAATAATCTATGATAATAATTTGACGGGAAAAACACACTATTAATATTAGGTACCTATCCCATATGCGTTTATCACATAAAATCCCAGAATTTTGAGTATCATGTAAAGCCTAAACATTTTTAATTGACTTTTATATCATTATTCATTACCTAAATACACTTTTTTTAAATTATTTTTTCTATTATTATCACTCATTATATATTTTCATTATATATATTAAAAAAAATAATTATTATTATTTGTATACTATTTATATTATAGTTGTTATTATTATTATTTTGGACGTTTTTCCGATATATTTATTATTATATAGGTATGGCAAGGAGAAAACAAACATAAGGGGCAAGGTTATAGTTTTCACTCACCTGAGAGGGGCTATAACAAACCAGTACCAGATAATCTATAATCCATATTATTGAATTCAACATTTTTAAGAATATGAAATAAGTAAAAAATGATTTGAAACACTACTGTGTTCTTTACAATTATCATAACAATATTAATAAAAAAAAAAAAACAGAAGTATGGTCTTATGAAAACTGTAATAAGACTAATTAAAAATATAAATGTTATTTATTAAAAAAGTTAAGATTAATAATTAAAATAGAAAGTAAAAATTAAATACCTTTGAGATATCTTCTGTACTGTATCCTTACATGTATTAAGAATTTCTTTGTCATCAATTGTTCTCTCAGATAATGGCTTTTGAATTATTTCTAATATCTGTAAATATTAAACATAGATTATAGTAAAATATTGTTGATACACTTTATATTGATTTACATTTTTAAAAATACTGTTAATTAAAAAGTAAGGTTTATAGAAAACATTTAAATTTAATTCAAGTTTACTGTCATATTCAGGGACGTTGTCAGTGGGCATGAGGGTGTTATATTTCCCACTTTAGCTTATTTTTGTCATATAAAATATATAAAGCAATGAAAGTATATTTACCGCTAAATAAAGTGGTCTGAGAATAGTCAATAATTCATAACAGCCCTGTTCCCTTCAAAAAAGTCGAGCATGCCACTGGTCATAATTTATTATGATTAGGGCGCGGATTTTTATGTAATAAAAAAGTCAAAATACGTAAATATTAATGTTATTTTTGCCAAAATATGTATCAAAAATCATGAAATATTTAACAACAAAAAATGTGTATTTTTAATTAATTTTAAAAACATATTATAAATATAGAATTCTGATATATAACATAGTTTTTTTGTAATTTAATTTATTCATCTTCATTGCAGTCGTCTTCGAAACAGTTTGAAACAACGTACATTTGGAGATTTTCGAATTTAAATGTACGGGGCGGTTAGGTCTTAAAATTGATTTGTATCGGCTGAAAGAGCGTTTCACATCAAACCCTAATTATGATAAATACATAATATATTGAAACAAGATCTTTTAATTAATTATTTAATAAAAAATATCTTGTTTCAATAATATGATTGCTGTATATTCAGGTTGAATCAAATGGAAAAATTACAGTTTGAAAGTTACAATTTCTATTACATGTGTACTGTCATAATGAACATAACTATATTTCTCCCTTAGTATTTTTAAAATTCATTATTTTTTATTGTTTAGTTTACGTGTGATTTAAATTTTAGTTTTTCAATAGTAATTAAAAGATTTATTTCTGTTGAATAGGTAAAGTAGTATTGTAGTATGATCAACTATGATGTAGCATAGACACTGTAAATTAAATAACCTAGGAACAGCTGAGAAAACATCATTTTTGTACTTCAACTAAGTTTACAATACAATTTGTTAAGTTCTGAAATTTAGACATAACATACAATGTTTATTGAATATAATATATTATATTAATATAACATAGTATACAATGACTACATTTAACATCACTATATACACATAAGTAAATAAATGTCATAAAATGGTACGTATATATTATAATTAAATCTCCCAATTTTTCATTAATCTAAGTTTTTTTTGACAACAACAGTCAGCAATAAACTAATTTATTAATCATGAATGCTGGATGTTTATCTATGATTTAATTAGTGTGAATATAATTAGATAATTAGACTGATATTAATTTCCAAAAAAAAAAAAACTTTAAAGGTACTTGGGGTGATAAGTTAGTTACATAGACAACGTATGGTTAGAAACTGTTTTTTGAAAATTTCTAACAAAATAATAAAAACTAGAAGTTCAAAAGTCAAAATTGTCCCTTTCCCAAGTAAAACAAGACCGAAATCAAAATTAGTTCAGAGACGAAACACTGAGGGGAAAAGGTTCCATGCTACTCACTAACATTGGTGCAATCGCCCTTACTTTTTTATTCGACGCATTTCTCTCAGTTTTCATGCAAAACGTTACGTTCGGAGCCGCCTTCCGTTTTCTGAACTTTAGTTTGCATAATTTCTGATTATCCATTACATGCGAGAATCGCGATATTTGCACGACCGAATCAAATATTAATCACAATGATTCAACCGAGGATTCAACAGACGGCGTTGCCGATCGCTATTCGCTGTGGTGATCACACGGCGCCGGCAGTGCGACGGGCCACTGTTGCAGGGTACGCATCGATACTGGGTCTGACGACTCGAGATCATTCGAACATACGTTTATGACATAATATAGAACGTTTCACGCCGAGATATAAAATGAAACGACACAAATGATCTAATGAAAGTTCGTTTTACCAACGATTTAACCGGACGAATTCGCACACGGGAAGACAGCAAGACGTGCGAACAGACGCGGTTGACGGGGCCTTCGGATTTCGGCTAAGGTCCGTCACTCGACGGAAATATATTATTTCGATGTTATAATTCCACTCGATTTCGTCAGAGTTCCGGCGCAAAAAGTGACGACGGTGAAATTCTTTTATTTAGAGTTAAAATATAATTAACAATTACTATTGTAAATAGTATATTATGTATAGATGTCGTCGGTGTGTGTCCGGACAGCATTGAGCATAAAGCAATTATTTATCGTATCGGTATCATATTATAGTATTCGTAAATCGTATCGTATCGTATCGCGTAGCAGATGTTCATTATTATTATTGTTGTTTTTTATTATTATTTTGTTATTATGACTTCTGACCAAGACTACACAACAACATGACAACATCGAAAATAGATAGGTATGTCAGTAACAATACGAATTTTGGTTGGGTTGGCGCATCCCACCCTTCCCAGCCATAGGTTGTAGTTCGCCTCATTTCATTGGCTGTTAAATTGACATGCAACAGAGTACACCGGAGAGTTGTGAGTTACCAGTTGTGACCACGATTTAAGAGAGTACGATCATCGGAATTAATCTATCATCTTAATTCGTGATAGAGAGCCTTTAATTTAAATATTATCTAGGCTCGACTACAACAACTATATTATAGTTTATTATAAATTATAATATGCGATCGAACGGTTGGTTAATCGATCGTTGTTGGGCCAGTTGTGATTGAGGGCTTGAGGCGTTGAGCGTTGACTGTTAGCGTCGATTTTTTTATTTTTTAATATCTACTCGTATGTTCGTGTCTGCATTGTTTGAGTTTAGGCAAATCGTAGAATTACCGATTTTAAACGTAATTTAACGATTCAAAGTTAACCATAGGATTGTATCAATATGACCGACCATTGTAATTCGAATACTAACGTTTATCAAGGTAAAACAATTTTTTTATTACATTTCGTGTGTAGAAATGATGGATAGAAATCAAAACGTATTTTTGTCACTAATCGTTTATAACAGTGAAAACAAAATAAAAAAAAACTTACCAATAGAGGTTGTAACAGAAACCCCTGACAAATGAAAAATGAAAAATTGATACTAGTTAAACCAATAAATAACATTATGAAAATTATGTGGATAATAAATCATTTAAGATTTACTTTAGTCTGAAAACTCTTAAAAAGAATATTTGGAACACAGTCGTTATGCTTTGAATTAACTCAAATTTATACAAATATTGTTATTTAAAAAAATTGCAAAACCTACCTACCTATCAACTAATTAATTTTTCTTTTGGTATTATAGGTGGTGGTCATTTTGAATTTTCTTCTGAAAAAAATTGGGGTTTAGAACAAGAAGATTGTAGAATATTTGGTTCTATTGATATGACACATTTAGCTGCAAGTATAGCTAGTGTGCCATTTAATATACAACATGGCATACCTGTTGAACTATTTACTGTATGGTTAACTAGACATGTGTAAATATTTTAATATTTTATTGAAATCGTAATAAATTTAAATTTAGGTGGAGCAATTAGAAGAATTTGAAGTTGAATCATCTCTTGCTTTGAGCCGGCATAAATGTATGTAAATAATACAATAATTATCAAATATTTAACTTAAGAATATATTTCCAAATTGGTATATTAAACATTATACAGCTCACCCCTAATTTATTTCTTTTAATAATAAATTTATTCTAATACTTGAATTTTTTTGTGTTACCATTAATTATAAATCCTATTTACTATTAGTATTTATAATCGAAGGTATTACTTAAGGAGTGCCCTGTAACGATATACACTTCTGTTCTTCAAATGATGGAGGTTCTCTTTTTACTGTAAATTATTAAGAGAATAATTTTTTTAAACATTTTATGTATCAATTCAAAATGTGAACGAGTAATTTTTCAGTTATTGAAATGTTCGTACTCAGGATAATAGTTTTTAAAAATGGCTTTACAAAAATATAAAATAGATGTAACATTAGATCTAGTATTGATTTGACTTAAACCATTTTCAAAATCCATCATCATGGATTTCGTATCTTAATTTACAAAGTAAAATACCTCAAAAACTACTCGTTCAAAGTTTAATTCTGATACGTCAAAACTTTCAGAATCATAATCACAAGACACTTCTTAAGAAGTAGAAAATATTATGGTTTTATTCATAACTAGCTGATCTTGTACACTTTGTAGCCCATTAAAAATGCCAACTCTGTATGACTATATGAATAATATGTTTTATTTTATAATATAACGGTTACCATAGCAACCATTTTAAACCATTGGCAACCAATAACTAATATTATAATAGCTACAAAACCCATGGCAACCATTTCTAAACAAAAATTTCCATCACAAATCTCAAAATCTCTGTTTGAGCACCTCCGGCTGGTCTTCTCCCTTTTTAAATTAGCCTTTCTTCTGCCGAGAAGTCTAATCTATCTCTGTACCAAATGATCCCGTGCACTTGGTTGCCCGGCAACCAATAATTATTATAATAATAGCTTCAAAATCCATAACAACCATTTATAAGCAAAAAATTCCACCAAAAATCTCAAAATAATATATGAATGGTTGCCATGGTAATATGGACACACAGACATACATTCATTTTTATGCTTATAGATTAAAAATTCTAAAAAAACAGATTTTGAATAACCGCATTATTGAAGAAAAGGGGGTTAGCTTGCTTGATGAATAATCTTGTATATTATGGATTAATGTATATATTTTTATTTTTAGCACAATTTAATTCAAAATTATTAAATATTAAAACTTTATTGCCAACTCAAGCAACTCAAGCAGCCATACCTACAAATAAATTAATTCTGAAAAATGATTCTAATTCAGGTAAAATTAATTCATATGTTACCAACACAATTATTCTATTTACCACATTAATATCTATAATATGTATAATTATATGTATTGATTCTAGACATTGACTTGCATATTATTATGTAAAAATGAATAGTCATATTAATAATAAAAGAAGTATAAATTATAAATATTAAAGATACTAATATTAATATTGAAGATTAGAAATTTAATAATACCAAAATTATTTTAGAAAAAGTATTATAATTAAGTTTTTTTTAGATTCTAAATGGAATAATTAAGTTTCTGTTTTGCAAGTTACAATTATATGTGATTTATATCAATGCAAGGGTTGTATATCCCAAGCAGAATCTAAACAATTGATTCCCTAAACTAAAGATATTGTATAAATACATTTAAGTATTAAACAAATGCTAATTAAAAATCTAAATTTTAAATAGAATTTAATCATATTAGAATTATACAATAATTCTTTCTTCAATTTTTGGAATATTATTATCAAAGAACAAACTAAATCTTATACCTCTGGAAACCTCTGTTTTTCTGGAGAATTACTTCATTACTTCATACCCTACACTTCCCTAATTTAAAATCAATATACATTTGTTTGTTTAAAATAAACTAAATATATAACTAAACACAATTTATTATTATAATTTTAAATGTTACAGAAGTTATTAATATTCCTTTTGATTGTGATATTCAATCGAATGTAGAATTAGAAAGAATATTGGGAAATATGAAACCTTTAATTAACATACTACAAGAAGAAATAAATCCAGTTACTAGTATAGGTACAATGAACATTTTAATTTCATTGTGATGAAAAATATTTGATATTTCTATAATGTAAATTTTTATTGTAGATACTAGTGAAGATGACTCAATTTTAGTTGAAAATCAAAAGATGCCCATTAAAGATGATTATAAAATTGAAATGACAAATCATGATTCAGGGCATTGGCTTGATTCCATGCTTGATAGTGATGAATAAAAATTTAAACTGTATTTTTCAATCATTAATAAATTTCAAATATTTATTTATATAAACTGTTTTGTGTTTTGTATGTGTATTGTATGTATCTTTAAAACAGTGTTGTAACTTTAATTGGCTATAGCTGTATGGCCTAGAAGTAAATGGGTCTATACGGTAGTTTTATATTTGTGGAAGTCAAGAATAGACAAAGAGACGGTGACGGTCAATAAGTGAACAATAATATTTTTTTTTGAGCTCACCAAGTTTGTTGATGATTGATGTTAACCCGAAGGTAGCGTACGAATTGGACTGTGTGATGGGGTTGATTTTAAGAAGTAGGGTCTCACATACTTTCTGTCAAAGTGTAAAAATACAATGGATAGGTTGGATCTTGTTCATTTTTACTTCTCATATTTGGTACCAGGATTGGGGAAGGTGTAGACATTGGTTAAATATACAATCAATTGTATATTTAATCAATGGTGTAGATTATCTTGAACATAGTGGGAGGCTAATTAGCGATATAGAAATTATATATATAGGAAAGAGACTGATTGGTCGATATAAAGTTGGGGTGTCTGGGGGATTTTTGGGTTTCAATAGAAGAATTATGGTAGAATATTTTCAAGGGATTGGGAAATAAGATAGTCTGAAGATTGCATTGTATATTTGTGTGAGGAATATGATAGATTTCTTTGGTAGGTGTCTGATGACTTTGACAGCGATAAGATCAAAGCGTAGAAATTTTTTTAAGGGTAGTTTTTAATATTAAAATAGACTGCCATGAGAGAACACTCGGGGAGGAAGGCACATTTGTAGTGGAGAGCCGAGGAAACTTTCAACTTCTTTGATTTTGTTTAGTGATGGATATTATGATGCGGAAGGCGTTTTCTAAGTGTTTGGTAAAGATGTTTGCTTTATCTTGGTCAGGGATAGCCCAGGTACCATCATCGTTACGCAAGGTAGAAGGTTGATTATGAATACATATGAGTTTCCTAGTAGTCTTCCAAAGTGAACCATTATTCTACGTAACTACGTAAGTGATGATGTATAGTTTTCATAGAATTCAGATCTGTGGTTACCAAGAAGGTGTTTAAGTTTGAGTGCAAGTGCGTTATAATAATGTTTATTGGATATCTGGAATGTTACCAGACTGCTCGTATACGACGTTTCAGTGATATAAGGGTCCTAATATGAATAATAGGGAGGTTGCTTGTAAGCTAACTGCATCATTGTTATCAGTCCTTTTTAGACGTATTTTAAAATCCATATTCGTATTACTTAGAAGTTTTGTTTTAATTGTAAAAATGGACGTTTATTTTATGTAAATAACAATCATAATTCTAAGCACTAAAAATAAGCATAAATATTAAATTAGTATAAATTATTTAGTTTACTTAAATTATTTGAAACATTTACAAAAATTTATATAAGTAGAACTCTATAATGTTCAGTCTAACGCAATTAATAACAATATTAATATCACATACATTAACTACTTGTAACCTAACATCAACTAACGAGGGAAATAATAGATATTTCTTATTTTAGAATGGAGAGTTCATACCAAGTTTAGTTCCAAAATCTAGTCTTGCTCTTTTTTGATAACGCACATTCGACCTAGAATAATAATATGTAATTAATTTTAATAAAAATATAGGCAAAGGTACCTAGAATGAACAAACCTTATCTCTTGCCAATGAACAATCTCGTTAACAATGAAAACCAGGAACAAAGATACAAACCCAATAATAAAAGTCATTACAGATAGTTTGGAAATACTAATATTATTTTCAATACTATTAAAGTATTCATAATGAATTGTGTATGCCCATTGAACTAGAATACTGTTTTCATAAATTTAATTGACATCTTAAATATTAAATAAGCTTAGTTTATTTTGAAACTTACATGAACAATGAAGTAAACAAATAAGGTTTATTTAAATGTATAGTTCGTTTCCAAAGTAAATAATCCCGATGAACAAAACTTAGAGATATGGTAACTGTAATACAATATCAATAAATAGTAAATATTTCATTTGTTCTTCTTAAATTCAAAATATTAATTACCATAATGCATCACAAGGAAAAGCAACATTAATCTTTGTACACTGATAATAGTGGGCTCAAATTTTGACCAACCTCCCCATTCAGTTTCTTTTGGATCTGGATATACATACCAACATTGTTGAATTTCAATAGTTGAATTATTATTAGTAGTAGATAAAATCAAATCACAAGCTTGACTCAGTGACCATATAAACAGCAACACCATATTAATTACAACCGGTAAAAATTTCAGGCCATAAAACCACATTACGTAATAAGACAACTATAACATTTTAATCGTACATGTAATGTAGTTTAATATTAAAAGTTTAAATAATAAAACAACTTAACTTACTTCAGATGTAATAGAACATTGATTTTTTCCAGTTGGTTTTTGCATAACTTCAGGATCTGTTGGACCTCCTACCAATGATACTGACAGTAGAGGCACAACAATACACGTGAGCCATAATATTTGACCTAAAGATAAATTACAATTTTATGATTGAATAAACAGCAAGTAAATAGCTTTCTGATTGAATTTTTTTAAACATTAAAATATAAACCATGATTAAAGTATTAAAGTAAAAAATTGCAATGAAAACGGTTTTAATAGTTTAACTTTCATATAGCCGCCGACAGCAGCACAAAAATAGTTATGCTTTATGGGCCAATAGCTACCGATGAAACATTATTCTCAGAGGGACAGTAGTCAAATCTTATATTATTAGCTGTAGTAAAGCTATCAATGTGACACAGTGATCAAAATTATGATTCAAAGTATATTGAATCATTGAAATAAAACCATTTTTGTGTAGCTGTATACCTGTATGACAGTCAACATTTATACAAAATTAGTTTTTATAAAAAAATAAAAGCTCATCTACAAGGAAATTAACAATAGAATAAAAATGATTTTTATGCAATAACATTTCCAATATATACAACTTTAAAAAAAAGCTTTTGTGGTAGGTTACAGAAACAATAAAATTGAAATTAACTAAATTACAAACCGACTGATAAAATAGGAGGTAATACAAGAGCAATTGCAAGTAGTTGAAGAAAACTAAGCGAAACCATGCAACTAGTCCAAAATTGAATACAGTTCCATATCCCTTGCATTAAATATCTTCCCTGTGAAATAAAATAACATTAAGACATTGAACTAGTATAATTACTTCAATAAAATATTTTAACTTTTTTTAAATCAATTACTTCCATAATAAGATGGTACACTGGTAATGGATCTTGACGATTAAGTGAAAGGCAACAAGGAAGAGAATTCAATAACTCAGAAAGACCCACTGGAGATATTGGAGCATCTATTGGGCTTGGTTGTTGCATGATGCTAATTCGCTGACACACTTGTGGATAGATCGGTTCAATAGCAAGACTATAGTTAATATAACAGTAAATATAATTATAGAAACCATTTATAATATAAATGAGACATTCCAAATAGGTTTTATATGGATAGTTAAAAATCAAACTTCAAAGAAATATATGTATCAATAAGTGTTTAGATTCTGACTGCAATGTGAGAGCTTAGTATAGTCACAGCTAAGTCTCAGTGTTATTTTTTATCAACCAATTGTAAAAAATTTGCATGTTTTAGAATATTAAAAAAATATGAAAAATTTATAAAATATTCTGCCCAAAATAAACAGTTCTTCAATGCAATAATTGTTGTGTTAGATTTAAAATGTCCATATCATATAATTTCTTGTGTTGAGGTGAGCAATGTTATGCGATTGCCCAATTTAAGAACTGCTATCCAAAAACCTTAATTTATTACACTATACATTATATAATATGTATAAAACAATGATATGCATTTATCCTACAGTCAATTACAAATTAAATGTTTACATTTATGTTTCCTACTTAGTTGAAATTTTAAGAATTTGTAGAAGGTTTAATCAAATAAAAAATATTTGTTGTTAGTACATAAAACTAATATATATATTAACTATTAAGTTATAATTTTGTTGTTTATTATACAAGTATGGATAACTAAGCCATAATATATTTAAAATTAATATAATTCAATTTGTATTGTAATCTAACCATTTTTAATATATTTTATAATATTTAAATGCCACAAATATAATTTTGTAAATAATATATTTTTGTCAATTGGTTCTTTTCATTAGAGCATTAAAGTTTATCTTAAAATGTAAAATGATAGTTAAAAAGTAAAACAGTGACCAAAAGCTAAATAATATATAATAATATATTATTTAAATTAAATTTTAAGTTTTTAAAGCAAATAACATTTTAAATAAGTACATGAGTATAGAAGAAAAATGTCATAGAATTGAAAATTATAAATTGTTAAGATGCAAAATATTGGATTATATAAGATAATATATGAGTAAAATAAGACACGAATAATGATTAAATTATGTGCATTTAATAATTATTATAAAAATTAGTAAATAAAATGTGCAAATAAAATACTCATTTTCTTATTTATTTTCATTGTCGAATCTTTGAAAAATAAAAATGTATTTTTAAAAATTTACTGAGAAAATGAGTATTTACCATTAAAGACTGCATCTGTATACTTTAAATAAATATCTAATTACCTTGCATCAGCCTGCATAAATATACCAATATTTTCAGCGTTTGGAGATGATCCCAGTACACAAACAACTTCTCCATACTGCTGCATTATGGATATCATTTCTTTAGTGGCTTCTGGAGTACAATCAGTGAATAATGAAACTAAAAGTGGAACATTGTCTATGCATTCTAGATGAGGTCGAATGTTCTCAATGCCACGAGGCAGTTTAGCCTATAAATATTATTATCAATTAAAGTAGGTAACAGAATGTAAGGGTATTTATAGGAATATTTACTCGATTATACATATCAAAATTAACAGGAGCACTTTGGTCAGTACTATCAGACATGCAGCTAAGTGAGTGCCATTCTTCCCCATTTTTTTCTATTTCAACCACATTGCTATTATCATTGAAAAGGGTGTCCCTTGAAAAATATTTGTTACTCATAATTTATACAAATAATATAAATAACATTTATAACATTAATATACTTTTGAATGAGCATTGGCTTTATAATTCTTTCTCCATCATGTTCTATCGTTACTTGGGCATAATCCATATTTAAAGCAGTTGGTGCTGACATACTAATTGTACGAGACATATTGAGAGCCGTACTGAAAAATTATATTATTTAAAAATATTGTACCTGATAAATTATTATGAAAATTAAAATTACCAATTTATATTGAGGGGAGGAAAACAATCAGCGGATAAATTATGTTCATAATCAGCAAGCTTTTTCTTCGACTGACTAGTAGATGTTAGTGGTATCAAAAAGCTAGTTTCGTCATCACAAGTTGCTGCACCCTCACTCGATTCAAAATCAAAATACAAACACTCAAATTTACGTGCTAATAGTTATAAAATCAAATAGTGCATTTTAACAATAATTAGACGGATTAGTATTAAAAACTTTAACACTTCTAAAACAATAGTCGTTAAAAATATTAGTACCTAGGGTCAAGACGAGTTCTTGTTTGAGCATCACCTAATAAAGAAATATGACAATTCCATCCACTCTCCAGGCCCATTTTTTCAGAAAAAACCCTAGACCGAAGTTCATTTTCTTTACTAAAGTGAACGAATCGTATACAAGCTGTTTCCAATAGCTCAATCAGTTGAACCTAAACAGTTTAATATAATATATATTACATTTACTTATTTAATATTTAATATATATATATATAACTAAAATAAAGCTATTCATCCATTTAATTTTTACCATATCATATTGAGGTTGATACTGCATAGTAACCATTCCTAAAAATATTTGATTACATTGTGTTTCAAAACAACAATTTACATCTTTTGAGTTATATTCACTGCAATCACCAAATAGTAATGAATCTGAAATATAAATTGTGCATTTATCAAATAAGTATTATCATAGTAAATTTACAAATATGAAACATAAATATATTATAACCTCTTAAATTAAAATATTTGAGCATTGTTATTATCAACAAATATATACATGGTGTAACAGAAAGACCTGACAAATAAAATCATTTTTATTCCAATCAATATTTTTTTTTTATATATATATATAACTTATTGACTTGTGCTATACTTTATCCAGAATAAGAACGTACCAGGCGGCCAAGGGAAAAACCGGTTTTGCTACGTAAAGCTGGTGCGTTCTTATTTTAGATAAGAGTATACACATATAATATAACATTTTTAATTTCTCAATATACTTTTTAATACTGAAAATAAAAAATTCAAATCGGCCAATTAGTTAATCCGGTTTTTAGAAAACTTTTGAATGTAAAAATATATATCTAAGTCAAGCGTGGTTTATGTATTATGATTTTATTTAAAGTCAAAATTTTTTGAAGTAACTCATTAATTTGAAAAGTACCAACTTTTTAAAAAAATATTTAGATTTGAACAAGTACCTACATAATTAAAAATTGTAATAAAATATTTTTAAAAAAATTATATTTTTTGAATTTAAAATGTTTTTTATGACTGGATCAACTTAACAAAAATAATGAGATTTCAAAAAATAGTAAAACATAAACTACACGACTTGAATGTTTTTACAAACAAAGTTTTTATCAAATTTTAAACTTTTTATTTTCAGTATTTAAAAATAATAATAAAATTGTTTATACTATACGTATTTTTGATTTGAACAAAAGTTATTTCATTTGTTAGGTCTTTCTGTTGTACTCTGTATTACTATATAATATTTTTTTTTTTTAAATTGATCTTGAGCCCGGCAGCTGAGGCCATTAGCTATTTTTAGTTTTACTGTAGGTTATTAAGTCGGTAGGGGGAGGAACACGTGTGTGTTGGGTTTGGCAGAATTTTTGATTGGGCACCCGTAGGTATCTGCCATGCCCGGGTGGGGGATGGCGGCACTTGTTCTCCGGACACCGTGACTTGCACGGAGAAAAATGCCGCCCGGTGGTCGAGAATCGAACTCGGACCGGCTGTGCCAAATCCGTCGCGTTAGACCGCTCGGCCACCTCGTCCCCTATATAATATTTTATATTATCAAATGGTTACATAAAATATACTTGCCAGAAGAATGAAATTGTGGTTGCCTTATTTTATGAGTTGTTGATGTCCACGGATGTGGTGTTGGACTACGACATAATTTTGAATATAATTGGCGACAATCAGCTGGTAACTCCAAATACATTTCTGAGAAACTTTTGTCAGGAGGTAATGGTAGTGGGCGGTATGAAAATGCTGTACAGTAAGCTGTTAAACTAGTTCTTTGATAAAAATCTAGTACTTTTTTCCTATAGACAGTATAGTTTATTTTTTATGTGGTTGACTATTACAAACAATGGCTATAGGCTACAACTATAATAAATGCTCGGTTATAAAATTTATAAATACCTAACAGAAGGAGAAATAGGACTGAGATCGTGACCATCCCAAAAATCTATGCAAGCATCCAATATTATGTCAGCTGTACCTTGGCTGAATAATTGTAAACTTGTTGCAGCTTTACCAATACTCCTCTCTCTTAATCCTACACACACCATGTGAGGAAATGGAAATTTTAATTTGGTAGTATTTGGTAATGATCTGGCAAATTTAATATCTCTTCGAACAGCATCAGCTTGCTAAAATTCATATTCAATAATTTATTTAATTTTTTTGCCACTACAACTATACTCCGTCCCTTGAGAAAAGTAGACTGGGTGGCAACCAAAACTCGTCTTTTTCTGCTCATTCCCACAGCTGCCGACTGTCACATGGTGAAACTATGCAACAGTTTGGGTTGCCCGTCAGTCTACATGCGCGAAACGGTCTACTTCTATAGTGGGACGGAGTATAGTAGGTTGTAAACAAAAACTTACAACATGTCTATAAGTGGATAACTGTAATTGAAGTTCAAAAATATCATCAGCAGATTCTGAAAATCCTATTTGTCGAGCTAATTCACAAAGACATCTAACAGTAACATACAAAATTAATAATAGTAAAAGATTATTTTTTATAATTTAATAGTTGTAGTAAAAACTAAATATAATTTACCTTCGGTTGGTAACAGGAACAAGCACTTCACTATATAAAGCTTGGCAAGATACATGTGCACAAAATTGGGCATAATGAGCATGAGTTGATGGGTTGCAAGTATTTAATAGTACTGCTAGACCTAAAGGCTTCAAAGAAGTAATATGATTTGACCAAGTTGCATCATCAAATTGTAATCTCCATGCTGATCCCCGGTCATGAGTCAGATCAAGCACTTCTACTGTATAACTTTCTGTTTAAAATTAATTATATGAGTCTTGATAATTCAAAATCCTGTAAGTTTTATATTATTTTATGAACATATACCTTGATTCTGAATAGTACTATCATAACTTTTTCTTTGTGTTTCTCTATTACAGTTAGGAGTATCTACATAATTAGAAATTGATGACGATTTGGAAGGATTTTGTAAAAAAAAAACTTTTTCAGCGGTTGGATTAGGCCATGATAGTATACCTTTTTTATCCACACAACATAAAGCCTAATACAAATAAACAATAAGAAATTGGTATTTAATTTAAATATTAATTTAAATAAATTACCGTAACAGATCCCATAACATGCAATAGATTAGTAGATCTATGTAGAAAACTACCATTTCCAAGTACACAAGAGTAAAAGTTTTTCAATAAATACCTAAATGAAAATTCTAAAGAGTTGTTTTTTGCTTCAGTTTCAGTTTCTTCAAAAAGATCTTTATTTTTCTAAAACAAAATAATATATTTAAATAAAATACAATATCTAACATATATATAAAGCGTTCTTGCTTAGTATGGTGGAGGAGATGATTCATTTTAAATTAAGATTATCAACCAATTAGTAATTCATGATGTTCAAAAAATTTAAAGGTGAGAAAATTTAATATTAGTACAATATTACAATAAAACAACCATTAACAGGTTTATTTGCATTAGAGCCTAAAAACAAACAAACGCTACTTAACAAATTTGAATGAATATCAAACGCTTTGATCAGACTGCCTTTGGAGCAAACGCTTCCAAGCCAAACAAATACATTAATTTATGTTTAGCTAGCCTGTTTACATTGGTTCGTTCAGTAGCATTCATTCATATTCAGGATCTAATGTGAAAACACCTTTATGAAGATATTTATAATACTACAACACTATCAACTAATGATTCAATTTTATTAAACTTATTATAACACAATAATGATACAGTAGTGTAGAGCATTTGACTTATAACAACATCGTACTAATTTTTATGCTAGATTATATGTAGATGAAACAAATAGAAAAAATAAATATTTTATTAATAGTAAATATTAATAAAATAAATATTATGATATATATAATAGCCAAATAGGTAGTAAATATGTTTTTGTATGGTGAAATATTATCAAAATGTATTAGTTTTCAACATTAGGGTTAACAAAGATTAATTAAGACAAATATTGGTTGTGAGAAAGGATCTAGTTATTATATTTTAGCTACCTGAACTATGGAAGATGATTGTAGTACTGCATTTCCATAACATGTCATGAGTGTCCATGCAATTGGCAACATCAATGGTAGAAGTGGAATAAGTATAGAGATTGGGATTACAACAAACATTGATACCCAAGTACCAGATTTCAACCAAAGTGTAACATAAGACCAACGCCACCAAACAGTTAAAATAGTACTTCCCTAAATGACAAAAAAAATTCATGTAAACAATTTTAGTTTCATTTTTGGTAAATAATATATATATATATTTACCAAAAAGGTGGCTGCAGCAAACTTTTGCATAAATATTATTTGTAACAAATATAAGCATTTTGTGTAAAAGCTACTTGGTCTATTTTGTGATAGTTCTAAAGCAAGTTTCAAATTATTTAAATATGGGGTTTCATTTAAAACATATGCAACATTTTTTAATGGATTGCGAGATACCATAGTTGGTACAGCGGTTTTGTTTTTCATAGCAGATGCAATATCTGGATTAAATATTTCCCATCTAGTCAATTCTGCTGGAGCCCATTTATCTTTTTCCTGGTTACAACAAAAATACATTTTATTACAGAAATGTATAATACAAATAATAATTGTTAGGTATCAGTGGTGTGTGGTCAGGATGAGGTAGCCAGTGGGCATATGTCGCTTAAAAAAAAAATGAAATAAATAAATGAAATTTAAAATGTCAATTGACAATATTTCATGTTGTAACATAAGTTTTCATTATAGATATAATATAACTCCGTTATCTGTATTATATTAAAAATTAGAAAAAATAAATTATGAAATTGAATTATTTTGTAATTTAGGTATGCAATATAACAGAAGCACTCAGGATTTTTATTACCTGGCCTGTATCATTATACAGTAGGCACCACAGTTTTATGCAGAAGTTGGAAGCGCTGCATTGAGTAATTATAAATACATTAATTAGAAGCGGATTTTCGGTTACCGCACTTTTTTTTTTTTTTAAGTACAAATTCACAATATCTATTATGATGATTAATTAAAAAAGATTTTATTTTTAAATTATAATTTACATTTGTAACAGTTTTTTTTTTGCTATTACCAAGCTTCAAATACTATTACACACCACTGTTAGGTATGTATAAAAATCATACAATTCTTAACATAAAGTAGTATAAGTAAATCCATTATATATGTTACTCTAAAAGCCCGATCACTAGGTAAATCTAGGTTTTACTAGTTAATGCTAGGTTTTACTGTTTGTACTCAGTAAATGCTGAAATTCTTAATTTTGTTCGGGCTTTTACTAACACGTTGTGTTTAAAAACAGAACTATCATTTATTTGTACATAAAAAAAAAAAAATGCATTTTAAGTTGTACATTTTTTCTGTCAATCACACCTCAAAAATCCTTGCTTGCAACGATTAATAACAATTATTTCATTAAGATATATTCACTCTCTTTGGAGCTCCTAGTATGCTACACTCTGGATAATGGGAATTTGTAAAAAAAATTGTTACCAGTGTATGTCACATGTGGCCTCATTAAAATAGTTCATGGCAAAGCTTGTTACAGCCAATCTCAAGGATCGGTCGAACGAGCTAATCAAGACATAGAAATTATGATAGCTGCTTGGATAAAAACTAATTACAATGTAAAATGGTCAGAATCTTTACGATTTGTTCAAGCAATGAAAAATTCAGCATTTCATTCAGGTTAGTTATAATAATTCTGTTTTTAAAATAATTTTTTTTTTTTTTATATGGAATTTTATTCTATAAAATACATTTATATTACTCATAAAAATTTTAATTCATTGTTAAAGGTGACTCGACTGCGAACTCAAAGCTATGTTTATATTATTTTACTATACCATATTATATTTACTTATTGTATATAATGTACAGATTGTAAATTTCAATAAACGCCATTTAAAAAAAAAAAAAGGAATTTTATTAACTGTCAGTAGTTTTTTTTAATAATATATAATTATAATTTTTAAGCACCTTATAGCTTAAATGTCATGTGTTGTGTATTGATCAGCTTTTACTAAGTCAATTTGTACATCCTAGGATAAAAGTCCGAATAAAATTAAGAATTTCAGCATTTACTGGGTACAAAAAGTAAAACCTAGGATTACCTGGTAATCGGGATTTTACAGTAACATATATATTATAAAATATATACTCAATGGTAAAATATTATCATCTTAATGATAGTTTGTGTTCAATAATAATGTATATGTACTGATTGAATTAATTAAAAACATTTTATTATGAAGATTGTTATAAATTAATTAAATTTAGATCCTTAAAAACTTAAAATTGTTGATGACTTGAAATAAAAATAATACTATTCAAACAAACATTACTTACATTAAATCAAAAATTCTAAAATAGGTAATTAACATTTTTCAAATATCTTTTAACTATATGGTATTGTTACCAAGAGTATTTATAAATTTAATTGTAGATAACAGTATAGGTATACACTATACAGGTATATTATAAATCACAAACCCTAAGCCTGGAAACATGGCACGGAGAAGTTTGTCCTGGTTTCAAAAGTACTATATCACCTTTCACCAATAATGCCCAAGGTAAATTTACTAGCACACCATCACGTTGAGTCCATTGTAAAGTAACTGATGGAGAAAATGGCATACATAAATGTGGATAATTTTCTTTCTTCCAATGGCATTTGTCTTTATAGCCTTCAGTTAAGAATAAACAAAAATTAATTTTAAGAACTATTTTAACTATTTTAACATTTTCTTACAATTAAGTTTTTTCATCACATGATCGAGCTTGGTGAACATTTCTTCATGTCTTAATTTGTTATCCCATAATACAGTAGCAAGATTGGTAATTAACAATATCAATATCAATATTCCGTCATCAAACAGATACCACATTTCATCATACACTAAACTAATGATGATCAATGAAAAACCACAAGCAAAAATGATCAAAGCAGTAATCCAACAGATACTAGTGAATGGACTATTATGTTTCAATGCATCTTGAATCCATAGTCTGTCTTTTCCCCTATTCAAAATGTATTATTATTATTATTATTATTATTATATTATTACTACTAAACAGGACATAAAATAAAAATTAGTATAGTACTGTTGTATGTGTTGATCTTTAATATGATTTCTGAGCGACAATATTTCATTATATAATGTGCGTAAAGCTTCAGTAGTTGACAATCCTGGAAGCCCTTCGGTAGTCATTGCTTTTATTTTACTACAACTTCTTCATTATTGCGATTTTTGAATAAAAGCTACATACTTTTTACTTGATAACATCCAAACTGTCTGTGGGTAATTCAATATTTGTGAATTGTAATACTATTACATTATACCTACTTGTATTTATATTTTCTAAGTGTAAAATAGAAATAGAAAGCAATTTATTGTAAATTGATAAAATTAAGTGTTTATGTTAAAACTTATCAGTATTATATGTTATCAATTTATCCTTCATTTTATATTTTTATCCACGATGTAGAGCTGATCTTCTCTTCATTGTGATTTTATCACAGAATCCTTTCAATTTTAGAGGAACTCTATTTCTTTTCATCTGCATTTTGCATAATCTACCTACCTACCTTACCTATCGGCTATTTGTGCTATTATTTTTAAATTATCAGTAATTTTTAATTTGTGGATTTTATGAATTTTCGATTATTAGCTACAAAATAAATAAATTGCAAATTTTCGTGATTTGGACGAATTTTGTCAAAATTTGAACTTAAAATGCTTATAAAAAATATTCGTGCCTATGTAACTATCTTTATTTATAATATTTTTTAACATCTATGATAACAACTTAGGAACCTTGCGTGGCTTGTATTGACATTTTTAGCTTTTTGACCAAACAAATAATTTCTTATACATCGAGATACAAAAAAAAAATTATTTTAATTAAGTAATAGTTAAGTACCTAAAATTAAAACCACGTATCAGGCATCTTCCTTTACGGGTTTACTACCTTAGGATTTACTCTACTCTAATGGAGTATGGACACACTTTGTCTACCTCCCTTACCATCTTCCGGGGAAACGCCACATATAATGTACACTTTATGACTTAATTTACAATATATTTTCCAAGTCAACATGTTCATCGAATATCTATTATTATAGCCCATCATGCCCCACATATAGGCAGGGGCCAGGGATGTCCGCTAAGAACTAATTCACTTAACATTCATAGAAAAGAAGCCATTGCAATCATTACAATCGCGAATCGCCTTAAGATCACGAATCACAATGGATTCACTAGTCTCTACTGTATTAGATATCCACAGAGATAGATAGATAGATACCAATTATACCAATTAGTGGACCGAAATCCAGATAATTACCATGGCTGACGCCTGACAGCAGAAAACCTATAATTCATGCAAAATATTGTGGTATAAAAGTGGGGAGCGAAGAATGGGCAATGGCACATGACATAAATAAACATCTCGTTATTAAACCCGGTTAGAATAATGGAATATGAAAGATATGCTGATATTACCAAGGAAACAATGGACAACAAAAAACCGGATTAGGACGGGACATAGAAGGTGTGGCTGAGTGGTTCTTTTGTTCAAATGGCGCTAGGTAGTGCAAGGTAGAACATGTGAGTATGTGACTGAAGAGAAACGGAACGGTCAACAGACTACCACGATTCATTGTGGAAACGTGCCCTAAAAAGTTAATAAATCTAGATAAATAACCCTAATTGGTAAATTATAGCAGGGGACCTATATTGGGACAATAATGACTTTTTCTCGATTAATTGGGTTGAACCGGGGAAAAAAGATAAAATAGGTAAGTATTGGATTGGGAGATGGTATTTTTCGCCAATTTTATTACTTTAGTAATTTGCGCCAAAATATAAAAATATAGGTAACATGAATTTTGCTCGTTGGAATTTAGTATTTACCAGCTGATAAATTTCAATAAATATATAATATAAGGACTACGCCACTGCGGACAAAAAAAAATGTATAGATTCGTCTTTAAGTTACAAGTATTATTATTTTTTTTTATTATTAAGATATGCACAATCTGTACTATTTAGCTGAATACACGTATGAGGTGACAGAACAAAAATACATGAAAGTGTGAATAATAGAAACCAGTAAGCCACCCATTAATGGCACTATTGACTAGTTACAATAGTATAAAAAAAGGTTAGTATTAAAGTATAGCCTTATAGGTATTAATGTATTATATATTTTAAGGGTATTAACGAAAATGTATTTGTTTTAGGCATGTAAAAATATGAATATCATGAAAAACAATTTATTGGACAATGAATAATAATTATAATATTACTGATTTTTATATTATACTAACCGAAATATTACTTATTTAATATAAACATAAAGTACGTAGATACACTTATTTATTTTACTTAATGTACAGTTTAATAATTTTCTAGAAATGTAACTATTAAAATGTTTAAGATGGCACAGATTACATATAATGCCATAGGTGCAAATAGGGGGAGGGGATTTTAGGGGCTAAGCCCCCTAATGTCCATAGCCCCCAAACATTTCCTGGGCATAGCTGTTTTCGACCAAAAACGTGCCCTTCCCTTTTCGGCCGATTCACTTTTCGACCAAAACAATACGTTTTTTTGTTATATGATATGTAAAATAAATAAAATAATTGGTATATAATTTTTGTAAAATTGTGGCAATTATAATTTTAAAAATTATTTAAAGTATAAGTTACATAAAATGTTGTAAAATAAAGTATTGTAAAATAAAATATTAAAAAAATATTAAATATAAAAACACCTATTATATTATTAACATAAGTTTTGTATTAATATGTCACACTGTGCATAATATTTTATAAAAAGAATAACATAATAATATACAATTGTTGTCAATAATTATTAAGTCTAATAGTAATGTGTATAATATAATATTAAGAAAGATAGTGACTCTCTACAATACGTAGAACCTAACGATCAGTCTTGCAGGTACATACTACATATTATACTGATATAACTAAATATTATGGTAGTAACCATCACAGTCGACGATCACCGATCGTATATAATAAATCGTAATAATCGTAATAAAAAAAAAAAATGTTAATATATGGGTATTCTATTTTACAAAAATTATATATAAATTATTTATTCTACATATTATCATATTACAAAACTTTTTGTTTTGGTCGAAAAGTGAATCGGCTGAAAAGGGAAGGGTACGATTTTGGTCGAAAAGGGAATCGACGTTTTTTAAATTTGGTCGAAAAGTGAATCGACCAAAAAGGGAAGGGTACGTTTTTGGTCGAAAACGGTCTCGCCCCATTTCCTACATTTTGTTTGAAGGACGCCACACACTGCAGCGGTGGCGGTAAAATTCTTTTGTCTTGGCGGGGACCTTTAAACGTATTGAATATTATCAAAGTAGGACTTAACCTTTTTTGAAACATTTTGTTCGAGAAAATAAAAATAAATATGATTTTAATTTTTTTTTTTTTTTATTGATCTAAGCTTCGGCAACTATGGCCATTAGCTGTAGTGGTTTGTTTGTGGGTTGTTTTTTGTGGGTTGTTAGTGTTGGTAGGGGAAGGAACACGTGTGTGTTGGGTTTTGGCAGAATTTTTGATTGGGCACCCTTAGGTATCTGCCATGCCCGGGTTGGGGATGGCGGCACTTGTTCTCCGGACACCGTTACTTGCACGGAGAAAAATGCCGCCCGGTGGTCGAGGATCGAACTCGGACCGGCTGTGCCGAATCCGTCGCGTTAGACCGCTCGGCCACCTCGTCCCCCGATTTTAATTATTATAGTCTTGTAATAATGTACCTATACCTACCTATATGTAAAAAATAAATAAATATAATAATAACTAATAAGTAATAACTGTTGAATTTTTAGGGACATATTAGGTAACGCATTCATGTAGGTATATACAAGTACTTATATGAGTACCTATATTATTCATAAGTGCGTGCACACGTCAGGATATGCAATTGACGACCATTCCGTGAACATTACTTTTATATGTACATAGTTATATGTCCCTAATCCCTATGGCCTATGATATAGATATTAGGTGAAAAATAGAAGTTAAGTATGTTACACTAAATTAATAGTTACCTAGGTATAGGCTATAACTTATAACGTTGTTTTTGGAAAAAAATTACCAGTTATAAATTAAAATTGGATCTTATGACTATTTTCAGTTATAACATAGGTAGGTATTAATATTTCTATAAATTAAACCAAAACATATATGTATATATTTCAAGTAGGTACCCTATATATAGGTAAGCCCCTATTAATTATAATTATTCTACGACCGGGGACTTGAAAAACGACGACGTCGTTTGTATCTCACGTATTTTATACATTTCTAGTTCGGAATAAAATATACGCCAACAACACTTGGATAGCACATTTTTCGTGACATTAAATATTTATTTTAAGTCTTAAAATTAAATTTAAGCCCCAAAAGAATATGAAAACAAACTCACTTTGATTATCGACTCTTTCGGCGGAATCCGTAACGTGTGTGAACTACGACACCGATAAGGAAACGCTCCAGAATACAGCTGAACTTAAAATATTGTGATCTATGAAAAATAAAATTATACAGAGCACAGTAAGTTTTTTGCTAATATCTCGCATTGGCGCAAATAGGGGGGATTGGTTGGACTTAGTCCCCACAAATGTCAGTCAAGTCCCCCCAGTTCAAAATCTAGTAATTAGTACTAATTTTTATATTCTGTTACTAAGCAATATGGCCTATGGAAAGGGTTAGGTTAGGTTAGCTTGAGTCCCCCCAAAAAATTTAGTCAATTTGCGCCTGTGCATATTATCTGCTTTGCTTATAGAAATTTTAGAATTTTTAATCGACAACGATTTTATTCCACAACGATGACTTTGAGATTTGCCATAGAATATAAATGATAGACATTATATATTAGGTACGTCAAATCATGAATCCATGGATATAATATAGGTAATGCAACTTTTTATATCAAAGAGTTCCGTGTTAAGGAACAATTTGTTCATTGAAATTTGATATGACAATAAACCAAAATAGTTTATAATTTATAATTTGAATTATAATAATATTATATTATATATGTAGGTATTATTTAAATTATTATTTTCGTTTATTAATTTAATTATTGATTAAGATTGTGAATAGATTTTAACATATTATTTTGTTCCAAATGTTTTGTTTAATAATAATCCATATCGGTACTATGAAACGTTAATCGAAAACAATTTCTTTCAACAAAACATATGCATTGAAACAAATGTTAATAGGAACAAAGGTAGGTAATAGGCATAGGCGTAGGGTGAAACAAAAATATATTGGGAGGGGGGGCTGCAAAAACAATTAATAATAATAAAAAAAAAATACTAAACTAAATGAAAATAAGACATTCAGGGGGGGGGGCTAATATTCACACTTGGGGCTAAGCTCCCCCCCCAAGCCCCCCTAGATACGACTATGGAGTATGGACTAATTAGTAATAGGTATAATTTTTAAATAAATATCATTGGAAGAAGATGACTTGGAAAAATAATTTGTAGAACAATAGATATTGATTAAATTTATTAAATTTATTCAATTTATCTGGTAGAAATCTGTGATATTATATTATATATTTATATCTGCTGTAAATACTAAATAGTAAATACAGAAAAATTAAATTTATCAATACCTGTTCTCACTTATCATACAATTCCACATTGCCATTGGTCAGCTGTTTTCGTTGGCGGGGGTAACCGACGCAGCTGTCCGATTTGCCGTTTTCAGTGTTTTCACGTTCCCCAATCCTCAATCCCATCGGACCGACCGGATTTACTCGAATCTTCTAGATTTGTTTTCCGTATGACCGTATCAGTGTACGGTGTATCTACATTCTACTGTATCACTGTTCACTGATTGTTTTCCGACTTTCCGTGCTTTATTTGCAGCTGGTCTGACGGTCGCGTCGGATGCGTTTTCTTCTCTCGGTCGTCGTCTATTATTTTTATCATTAATATTAAACGCTGACCCCCCTTGGCGTAGTCTTTTTTTATCGCTCCATCTAACGCCCGTAGAAACCTAACCTGTTTTCGACCCTATCCGTCGATTGTCTTCGCGGATTTCCCATCCACCGCCGTTTCAATCAACTTTTCGCGGACGTCCATATAACCATTGCCTCGTAAATTGCGACAGGGACGATCGATGCTGTGTCAAGAGTAATATGCCTTTTGCTGATCGCCGGGATCGTAACAAGTCAAAGTTGAGCGATCGCATTCGCGGCAAGTCCACAGACGAAATACTGGAAGAGATCAATCGGGAGTTCGGCAACACGGGCGGAAATAGCATGTTTTTCGACAAATCTGACTCCAGGACTTCTCCTCAAAGGGTACGTTAATATTCGCATACATTATACTTTGGTGTTCGTGTAGAAATATGGTTTGTTTGCTGGCTTATTTTATTTCATTGAATTATAATTGCGTAGAACTACTGTAGAGCTATTCCCTATTGAGTGGAGCGGGTACCTACGCAATGTATGTCTTAATGTCAGAAAAGTTCTTAAGGACGATGCTAAGTTAAATTAAATTAATCAACTATACAATTAATATGATTTTATTCTTGTAAAATCCTATTCATTTTAATAATTCATATTGGTTATTAATGCCTATATTATACCTCTGTACCGACATAAAGATTTTTACAATACAAATTAACTGTATTCTGTATTTGCCTGTATTCAAATTACATTCATTTGTATTTAGAATATGTCGTAATAGTAATTATACCATGCCTTGTTTCTACCTAAGTTAGTTGGTAGCCGGTAGGTACCTATTATAACTAGCTATTTAAGGGTTTTAAATATAGGATCATTACTATTTACTTATTAGATATTTCTTGTATTCCATGTTAATAGTTTAATATTGAGTTTTTAACTTTTTTAAATTGATATAACCTAACAACTATTAACTGAGTAGAATGCAACTGATAACATAAACTATTATTTATTTTGTTTTGCGACAATTTCATTACATTTTTAAATTGCACTTTTATCTGTGTAAACAAGGGTAAACCAATAATTTTTCATGCAAATTCTAAGCTTCTCAATCCACTTCTGTAATCATAATTAGGTAGGTATGTTCTTTTACTTTGTATATTTTGTATTTGGTTATCAATTTAACTTTCCCCGCTAATCTTCTGTAAATTGTTATGACTGGAAAATTGATTTTATCTAGTTTAAAGTAGGTACGTGCTTATAGGTACTACTGGGTAATACTATATTTTTACAAAAAAAAGAAACCCAATGAAACTTTTTTTTTAAATGGGGTATCCCTGCAATTAATTTATCATCTAAACTTTAAATGCTTGTAAATCAAAATTGTATTTGGTAAACTAATATTTACCTATCAACATTTTAAATGAAGTGTTCTTGTTTTTTTTTCAAGGTAAAAACTGTTTAATAAGATTCTGAAAATTGTAGTTTCTTTGCAAAATTGTATTCAGTCGTCTGTGAATACGACGAGTACATTCATTTTAGTGCAAATTTCTATGCTATTTCGCCGTTCTATGATGCAGCAAAATACAAGCTGTTTGATTTTTTTGCCACATGCACAAAAAATAGTATTCTAAGTTCTGCCTATACATTTTATTATAATACCATAATATGATATCATTTATCAATAATATTTTAATACCAAACCATAAAAATTGATAGAAAATTAGTGTAGCAGAATTAATTTTAGTTGATCACTCTGTATAGTAATACTATACAGGGTGTTAAACATTCATTAAGTTAACTTATTTGGATATTAATATATAATTAAAACTTAGTATTTGTTGATGGTTAAATACATTATTTTTGCAATGATTACATATATTTTTATGTCACAATATGACATGACAATTTTCTCTTAATTTTGTAATTATTACATTGATATAAATTAATTAATTTTACGCTAATCAAATATTTATTTGATTCAATTAAGGACTTGTTTTAATTGGGTTATGGTTTATTTGGCACACAAAAATCTAGCATTCCTCATTGATGAATATTCTAGAGCAGTTGGTGTGGCTATCGCCTACACAATTTTATGCCCACACACTTATAATAGTGTTTAAATGAAAATGCTTTTTAATCTGTTATAAATAAACATATAGTCACTGTTGTTTGAAGTTGTTTCTACTCTCCAGTGTATTGTTACTTTAAAAAAATATGTATTGACTAACAACTTTAATTTTATCTAATATATCAGTATTTGTTGTGTGATAAGTTTTTTTTTTTGTGTGTTTTCTTCAGTGAGTAACAAATATTTTGCTGTTTTGGATGTTATGGAAGCGGCCAAAATTAATCCTGTCATTTATCCTTTATCACCCTCTCATAGTTCCACATTGGTAAGTTACAAATTTTTATTATATCAGGGTCCAGGGATATATTTCATATTTGTAATTGCATTACAATTTAAAAATGTCTAATTATGTTTGAATTATAAGGTGAGTAAAATATACTAAAATTAAAAAGTAACTATATCCATAGAGTATTTTTTATCTAAACTCTTCTACTTATATTTCTTATATAGTTATATAATATATATTTATTTATATTATTATGGTGTATTTGTATACCACATTATTTTCAAATATCTAAATTACACATCATTAAAGTTTATTCCTGAGTATCTACAATAGTTATTAGTTTATATTTAATCTCAATTAAATTTAACCTATATAGGTACCTATCATAGTTTATAGTTGACAAATGCACTATTTTCAAAATAAAGGTTAAATATAATTATAAAATTAGTTATAACTATAGTCACTTTTTTAAAATCTTTATTTTCTTAAATATTTTTCGTTTGTTATACCTAATTTATAAATTGTTGTGATTAAAATCAACAAGTACCTATGAACCATTATTTTAAACATAAAATGATAAATATAGTTTGATCTAACCAAGTACATTGTACTAATACATCAAAAATAATATTATATGTATATAGATTAGACCTACCACTTATGCACTAATCTAACATGTGAATTATAATAGATCTTTAATATAAAAACGTTGTATTTTTAATTGGTATGTGGACCATAATTTTGTATTATTTTTAGTCTATTGACTATTTTTCAATACAGGTAAGTAATTAGTTTCCTAAAACATAATCAAATACCTAGATATTATTATTTTAAGTTAGATATAGTATTTTACGTTCTACAATAACTTTTAGACAGTAGATGTATGTAATGTATTAGTACTTTTAGTAAGTGAGATCCTTACTAGTTCCTACCTTGTTTGTTCAAAGAGTTATAAGAGTTATAAGAGTTATATTATGAGTTACTGACGATAGATGACTAAGATGCATAGTCTGTGTGTCACTAAATACATATTAAATTATTCATCTTGTTGTTTTCCAAAATAAAATAAAATTTTATTATATATTTTTTTTTTTATTAGGTTTAAGGCTTCGACTACTAGGTCATTAGCTTGTGGTACTGTAGGGGAGGGTACTGTTGATTTGTTTACACGTGTGTGTTTGTTTTGGCAGAATTTTTGATTTGGGCACCCGTAGGTATCTGTCATGCCCGGGTGGGGGATGGCGGCACTTGTTCTCCGGACACCATTTCTTCGGGCAAAATTGCCGCCTGCGACCGAGGTATCAAACTTGGGTCGGCTGTGTCGCAGCCGACGCCTTAGTCTGCTCGGCCACTCCGTTTCCCATTTTTATTATTATCATTATTCAAATTCAGCATAATTTTTTATTTTAAATTTTAATTTATTGAACCAATTTTTTTTTGATTTCAGAAATTATGAATCATCTAGGTATTTAAAATAATACTGTACTGTTTTGACTATAGTAATTAATAAAGGTCCTCACACACTGCAGCAATAGTGGTTAAGTCAAAATGAAGCCGAACACAATTTTATCACTATGACAAAAGAATATTACCACGACCGCTGCAGTGAGTGGTGACCTTTACTCATAAAAATAAACAATATTGCTAATTTGGTAGAAAACAAATACATAATTACCCTACAAATGAAATATTTGATAGATAATACATTTGTATCAATTATCTTTCATTAAAAAATTATTTAAATTCTTTGTATAAAATTATAATAATTTTAGACTTTACAAGTGTTGAGTACTCAAGTAATAAGTTATGAATTTTTACTTAAATATTTAACCAAACTATCAATATTTTTATGTTTAGTTTTACTAGTATTTGTTGATTGTTTAATGACTAAATGTCAATGTTAAACGATAGATAATTCTATAGGATATTCATTTAATATTAATTTTTTCTACATACTGACAAATTAAGATAAAAATGTACTTCAAATTGAAATTTTAGTGTCAGTGTTAGTTGGAAAAAACGTAAAGCTAAAATATTATTATTATATTAAGTCTATACAGTATACACTGAAGGTTAGGTTAGAATTAATATAATGTTCATATTGATTTTAATTAATTATATTTTAACGTGATTATGAAACTAGAAAGTATAATCATGGTTTTGGGATATTGATACCTACTTAAAAATAATAAATTAATATAGGTACCTTAGAGAATTTAAAAAACAATGACAACAAAATTAATTATTGTGCATAATTTTACCCAATTTCTATGACGATCTTATATTTCATTTTATTATTTATTCATTATACCTTTATTATACCTATGATTCAAAATTCAAAATATGCAAATAAAATATTTTTAAGTTATATTCAGAATTACATTTGATAATAATTTTCCAAAATCGAAATGTTTAAATCACACCCGCATATGTTGTCTCCGTCTTACAAACGCGTAACTACCAAATTTACGCTCAGAAATTCAAGTTTTATGCCGAGTTGTGAGCATTTTTAATTCACATTTATTATACACGCATAATTCCCTTAAAAACTGAATTATCGTAAAAAATCTTCCATAAAAACACAGATAATAAGGTCGCGATTCACTCTAATTGTTAAGCTAACGGCATAAAACTTTAATTTCTGAGCGTAAATTTGGTATGTTACGCGTTTGAAAGACGGAGACATCAGACAACACATTCACGTGTGGCGTCCTCTTAACCATATTTTATTGTTTCTATAAATATTGTTTTGTTGGAAATTCCATAAACTATTATTATTTCTTTTCTAATGAATTTTCTATAAGAAATAGTAATTCGTATAATCAATTATATTGGTAGTTATTATTTTTGGGTAATATCATAATAACTATTAACTGTCGATTTATTGATTTTGAAGGATTTCTCAAATATTTAAAATATTTAGGTACCCTAACCAATCTTTCTTCCGTCATACTATTCGTACTGATCGACCTAGTAATACAATAATAGTTTTATAATTGATTTGGATTCGTTATTTTATGTCTACTTGGGATCGGTCAGTTCACTTTTCCTAATTTCACCCTCCCAATAACAACTATACATTTAGTTTAAATATTTTGAAATTTCGGAATTTCTAAACGATTATTCGGAATTTAAATCAGAAAACTTAAAATCTTAAGTAGACAATATAACGAATTCATAACAGTTTTCTCAAAAATTATCGCATTATTAGGTCGATTGGTAGGATGGAACAAAAGTACATACAATCGAGCATAAATTGTTTACCGTTCACGCATGCAACACCGATGAGTGCCTTATTGTATATGCGTGCGCGGGAAATCATAATATTTAATTCCAACTTTCTGTCTAGAACAGCGTTTCATAATCATATTATATTCCGGACTACTACATTGAAGTCGCAAATACCTTCAAAAGTAGCCAAATAATGTGGTGGTACCTGTAACAAATTTTATGCTGATAATTTAATTCTGATCTTTAAATTTTCAAGTTGTTATTTAATAAACTTATCAACTTTTAATTTTTATAATTTAACATAATATTATTAATAACGTAAGACTATATTTTATGACAATTTGAGAGGGATAAATTATCTACTAGCTTAATTAACTAGCTTATTTCTTTGGTCAGAACATAAATAATATAATAATATGTGATTATCAATTATATTTATATAACATAAAAATATACTATTTCTTCTAAGGGTTTAAAATACTCGTGATTAATAATGCATTTATAAATAATGACATAATTATGGTGTAATATATATATATATATATATATAGATGATTATAGAGTGTACTTATTTTGATAATATTTACCTATTTATTTATATTTTATTAATAAGGCTGAATCCTATATTAAATTTTTTGATGAAGACGATAGATAGTAAAATATCTTCTATTTATATTTTACCATTATTGTTACATGTTTGTAACAATTAAAAATGTAAATATATTCCAATATTACATTTTTTGTTCTCTATTTGCAACTTAGGATCTATATATAAAGGCCATATATTTAATATTATACTTAAAACATATGTAATATTATTTTAATTAATAATCAGATAAATATTTATGATTTTTTTATTTATTATAAAATTATTTTTAACTTGCGTCAAGTGGAAAAAATCTATGTAGTATTGTAGCATGTACTTTTTATTTCTTTGTGTACTTAGGTAATTTACGAATTCAAGTAGTGAATAACGTGTAGTTAGCCCGACTCAATTTCTTAATTATTGTTCTAGTGCTTCGGTGGACGAATATGTAATGGGTTTTGTTTTTTATTTTTAGCAACAAATTATTGGCCTGGATCCCAGCATCGTAATCTTGGCTGCGTTTCTATTTCATGTAATCCGTCGACGGCCGACACTACTTGTTTAATGTTTTCTAACATTACTATTGATGATATAAAAATGTCCTCCAATCGTAAAATAGTGATTTTGGAGTTGAATAATATGTATTTTAAATACATTATTACTTATTATGTTTGCTCATCATGTTTATTTTCTATAGTATTCTATACCATAGTCCAGAGTAAGAATATTATATCACATAAGTATAGTTTATTTTTTTTTACTTTTCGGTAAATGAATCATTAGATCTGTGATAAATACGTCTGATTATGCAATTACTATCAAATACTCAAATACAGATAACCAATCACCAATGAATCTAAACAAACTCGAATTATCTTATTTTAGTAATTTAATTTGAAAGTAATGCATCAAAATTATTTTTATTGAAATATAATATAGTTATTTCATGGTCACCTAGAGCCAGTTTTATTTGATCCTAAAATAAACAATATTTGTTATACTTTTAATACTGATTACGAAATTTTTAAATCAGCATTACTACTTACAGGATTAAAAACAAATTTTTTTTATTAATTTGCCCTTTTGTAAATATGTTGCATTGTCGTGGCTTGTTGTTGTAATTGAAACTGATCTTCATGGTCTTCCCTCCCACACACAGGCGTTAGTCGTTAACTCGATGTGCAAAAAATCATTCCCGGGTAAACAGATAGTGGGAATTAAATATAATATAAATTATTATGTGGTCAACATTCATTTCTTTATAATTAATGATCACTCGAACTGTCAAATATAATTATATTTTACATATTCTATTTTATCTATGCAGAATTCCATAATATTTAGTTACTGTTGTTGCTTAAAACTATAACTAATCCAAGTTTTTTTTTATTATTAGGAAATTGCATTTGAAAAAAAACAAAAATGGATTTTTGAATATTATATTTTGGCTGTATTTTGTTAACAGTTACGAGGCATACATGTACATTTTTTAAAACTATTTTTTATTTTTTAGGAAGAATTTCCGTTTGATGATGACATGCTAAGAGGTCATTTGAGTGTTCGTTCACATTTAGAAGATTTAGCCAAAAGACATCCAGATCTTGCTGGTCATTTGCGTTGTCCACCTTGGGGAGGTGAACCTAGCTCTAAGAGTTGGAGCCGTAAACGCACTGTGTCTGGAGAAGATAACGCACCTGAGGGACCATCAGATCTCAATCACAATTACAGCGACCATACTGATTCTAGTCCTGATAAAAAACGATTTGAAGAAAACATGGATAAGCAACACCAGCATCCGTTCGAAAATAATTCAAGATCTCAGGAAAATGATGATAAACCTCAAAGATTTGTATCTAAATTAGAATTTACACCAGTAAATCCTATTAATAATCTATCTGAAAATATTCAACCACAAACACAACCTCAAACTGATTCATCCACACCATCCCACGGAACTCAAAAACAACCTAATGTGCGACACATTCCGATTTATGTGGAAGGCCGTTCTGAACCAGTGTATCCAAAGAATGTAGATCAAAGATTTAATGAAAATAATAGCTCAACTTTGCCAAAACGATCTGCTGGTAAACAAACTCCATTTGCACAACACCATTCCTTTCATGACCAAAATGCTGCACAACGCCGTCAAACCCCACCTTCCCAACATCGTCAGCAAACTCCTCCACAAGAAACCAGATCTACTCCTCCACCCACTCCGCGCCAACAAGTAAAACCAGTAGATGCTTTGGAAAAAGTGCAAATCGTTCAAGCTGATGTAGAAGAATTGGCAGTAGCTGTTAATCAATTTTCTGGTTCCTCGCGTCTTGATAAGCAATATATTTATTTGGATGAGATGCTTACAAGAAATTTGATTAAGCTAGATACCATTGAAACTGAAGGTAATATATTATATGGTATATTTATAGTAAAATTATTAATTTAAATTTAATCTAATCGTCCCTTTTTAGATTAAAAATTATATGGTATAGATGACCATGTATCAATTAGTGGTGCTATTATATTGATTTGATATCCATGTATTGAGATTTTATGATGATTAAGCTATTACGATAACTATATATTATGTAATATACTCATAAATAATAAAAAAATAAATAGGACCTAAAATTCATTATGTTAGTTATGTGGTCCAACATACATAACATAGCTGTTTGCCTACATTTTTGTATAGTATGATATATATATGTAGATAATTTATATAGGTATACTTATTTGGATCTCATTTTGTATAGTTTCATTCATCACCGATAAGACTTAATGTCTCCTATCCATTTCTTTATTATCTATGTATATACTTTATTATTTCTTTAACATATTGAATAAGTTGGTGATTATGTTAATTTTATAAAGTATCAATAACATAATATAATATACATTTTTTTTTTTAATTAGGCAAAAATCAAACCTAATAATATGTACATTGTAATATATTACATCTGGGTGTCCGGTGATAATTATTCAAATTATAATATCAAATAACTTTTTTCAAGATAATATTAACTATTCAACTGTCATTTATTTTACAGGAAGAGACGATGTACGTATGGCTAGAAAAAAAGCAATTAAAACTATCCAGGATACAATTTCTGTTTTAGAAATTAAAGCTCCTCAACCCCAAGAAGAATTGACAGTTGAAGAATTGTCTGGGAATTCAACTGAAACTGCCCAAGTTGAAAAAGAGACTTCAGACACTGAAAAAGTAGAAAGCAATAATTAAAATTAAAAAAAAATATCTTAACCATACAGTGCAGTTCGATACAATGGTTAATTATTATAATTTATGTTTTTTGTGTTTAATAAAATATTTTACATCTATTGTTCCAATATTTCATTTACATTTAAGATTGTCTTTTGTCTGTTGATACATTATTTTTTTTTTTAACTTTCGTAGTTTTCATTAGTTTAAGCATTCTATCAAAATAATAGTTCAGTGTGAAGACTGGTTACACTGAAAATGAATGTGCTTATATATTCAAATTGTCTTACAGATTATATTATTTAGTTTGAGAAATCATATTTTTAAAATTACACTTTAAGCAAGTTTTTATTTGTTAATCTTAAAAACTATCTAAATAATAATAAAAGATTGTAAAAAAATATTTTGTCTTATATGTATTTTTTAAGATTGTAATGTGATCTATATAATATATATATATAAATATAATATATGTGTGTGTGTGTAATATGTCATACAATGTCAAATGATTTATTTTAAACCATGGAACATTTTTTTACTAACCAACATAATGTGATAGAACGTAATCAAACACAGACTTGATTAGTTATCAATCATTTGTTAAGGATTTTAAGCATTGTTAAAACCTTTTATTTTTATTTTTTAGATTACAAATTTTGCTAAAGCTAAATCTTTAAAACATCTCCGTTTTATATTTTATATAAATGATATAAATAATATATTAGGTTATTACTATTATATAAGTCATGTATATAACAATTTAATAACAATTTTGATGTTAATATTAAAATCAATAATCTTAATGTAATTGTTAAATAAAATCAAAAATTTAATTACATTTTTTTTTTATTACTCAATTAAACTGTTAATGCTATAAAGGTATATCATAACAAATTAATTCAATAGGTACTTTTATTCTCACAAGGCACAATGATGTTTTGACTTTAAATATATTTATAAAATAATATAATATTTTTCACATAATACAGTTATGCAGAAATACACTAATAATAATATGTTCATATATTTTGTAAAACATTTATTATTTGTTTCACTCATAACCGTGGTGTGTTCATACATTTTATTTTTAATTTGATTAATTTCTTTATTTAGCTATTGGCTATTATGGCTTAATATATTTATTACTAAAATAGTAATAGAATAAATTATATGATTCGCTATTTGTATTTCACGTTGATTGGTTTTACCTAGGTATTAACATAATGAAGTTTAACAATTCCTAAATTATTAAAATATACTAAATTGTTTATTAATTATTGATTATTTTAAAAGTAATCACCTTGTATCAAATGTTATATAATAATATTTTATGTGAATGTTCCATTTACATTTACATTTACTCATCCAAGTATAATTAATGTTGTATCCTGATACAAACCTAAACATCTTAAAAACATAACTATTATTTAAATAAATAATCACCCGTTACTACTAACAGTTACCTACACTACATTGTTAAATTTTCGTCTGCGGAAAAATTGTATTAAGATAATATTATTTTTGTTAATGTAGTCTTAAATAAATTAGCAAACCTAAAATATTAATATTACTATAACTAATATAACTAATTAGTATTATTAGTCGTGTATTACTTTCTAATAAATGTGCAACTAACAATAATTAATAAACAAATGAATGATTAAAATGTATTATATAAGCAATTTTATATTTTTGGTGTAAAAAAGACAATAGGATAAATGAGTAATGGCTTAAGATTATGTCTATGTGGTATATCCAAGGATTGATAAGTGTTTAACCACCCCCCTTCCATGTTAATTTGTTTTTAGTACGATCTTGAGTGCACTGGTATTGTATTGTTGAAATTTTATCATTCTATAAATTTCTATTACCTATTATTATATAGGTAGGTACGCGAAAATTAATACTCGCGTGGGATTTTATCAACGGCAAACTCAAAATCTACAGTACCTGCCTATTGAGTAAATGGCAAGAAAATAGTAGAATTTAAGCTCACAGTTTTGATACAAGAATATGGTATCGGTTTGTCTTAAGGTTTTTACAGACGCAATATATTGGTACGATTAAAAATAGGAATATCGACTTTCAAGTATAAATTTCTAGAAGTCATTGTATTTATTTGAAAAGTATTAAGTATAATAATATAATTCAAATATTTATTTTTTAATGAACACTATTGTAAAGTACCGAGTCCGTGATCGTGAAGATGAGTAAATAAACGTAAAAAAAATAGACAACTAAGATCGCTATAAAAATAGTAATTATAGTAATGGCATCTGGATTCATTTCTATCCATTCTGTACTATCTTAAAGCGAAAGCGACTCTTTGTTTGTTTCGCACAAATGTGTGTCGTGACCGTATGTCGTTTCGGGACATCAGTATTGGACCAGTTATTGTTTTTTGTTGATAAAAAGGCCCGCTGTTTGAGACCGTGTCACTAACTTATGTCCGTGTTTTCTTCGTAGAACGTGTTGTCGCCTCTGTGTTATTATTAATTTTATCATCATTTGTTTCCGATTTATTTTACAATTCCCGAATTTACGATCGTTCGAATAGAATTCTAGTATCTACTTATTCTAGATTGTAACACGGAGCATTACGAATTATTTGGATTTTAGGTTCACCAACACATCGTGTAAGTATTGGTAGTCGTTTCTTTCTTCGTCGAATCCCGTCGTCATAGTAGCCATACACGATACATTGATACATGTCTACATTTTTGGAAACACGTTAATATTTATTAATAATAATTATAATTTTCCCTTATGTCTTCAGTTCTCACGCGTCTGAATATTAATTGTTAATGTATTTTGTTATTCAGTTATTGAGTAAATTGTTCGTTTGTTGTTCAGTTGTTTCAGTTGTTTGTCGTAGTCGCCAATTGGTCGGTACCTACGTAGTGAGTTTTCTCAAACAATACTTTTATTTGTTTTCTGAGTTAGGTTGTGGGTAAGCTGTGACGTGTTTACACAGTTTGGCAGTATTTAACTTATTTAATAAAATTTGATTATAGTTTATCAGTGTACCCGTTGGAAGAAAAAATAATTTTTCATAAAGCAGTTTACCTAGTATTTAAGTTATAAATTTTAAATAATTTAATTTTTTTCACCAACTGTATTCATTATTTAAATCTCGTTTTAGATTAATTACAGTAGAATTCAATTTGGTAGAATATAGTTATAGTTTATTGTTTTAACCATTTCCTAGTAATTTGTTTTAAGTGGTATACACTAAAAAACTTAAAGAAAAAAATTATTTAAAATAAATATTTTTATATTATAGATAGGTAACTTATCCAATTATTTGTTTTACAGTCATTATAATTAGGTAGTTAAAAATAATCAGCGATTGGAAACATATTTTTTTCGCTTATAACATGTAGGTTATGTAAAATGTTCAGGACTTAAAGACACATTTCTATCACAAAACCAATAATTTGTATCAGTAATCGGTAACTCAAATTATCATCCAAAACTAAAATAATTGTCCATCAGTCCCAGGCCTATTATCAATTATAAAATTATTAAAAGCTCCAGTCAAACAGAAAGTGCGGGTACTGTAAAATAATTCAACCAACTGCTGCCCGCCGCGGTCAGCGTACCCGTACACCATGGCAGCCCTCTCTCAGTTTGACTGAGCCTTAATTATTAAAAAAATTTTTGATTTTTGTTCTAGGCCTTAAAACTGAGCCTTTTTTAGAATATGCTCAACTTTTGTTCTTCAACTAAGTTCTTCGTGCCATCGGATTTTTTATCCACTTATTTAAAATTTTTTCCCAATATTATTATCTGTATTGTTATTAATACACATTTTATGTAAATTAATGATTTGTAATTACTCAAAGTACATAGTTCAAGTATATTTTATTCAGTGTGTCACAAGGTTATAATTAAAATTGTATCAAAAAAAGATAAAACTAATTTTTTATCATTATTATATTTAAATTGTTTACCTACTTGAAATGATTATGTAATATATATTTGTAATGATGAAACTTGATATTTTTTTCAGGATTAGTACTCATAATGGGGGTTGACACTGAATTAGTAAAAACACATGTTCGCCCTAGGTGCTTTATGGATGTAGCTGTTGATAACATTATTTTGGGTCGTATTGTGTTTGAACTATTTGATGACTTTTGCCCACTGACTTGTGAAAATTTCCGAGCATTGTGTACAGGTGAAAAAGGTTTAGGTAAAACTACTGGTAAACCTTTGCATTTCCAAGGCGTTATTTTTCATCGCGTTGTAAAATCATTCATGGTACAATGTGGAGATTTTTCAACTGGAAATGGTACAGGCGGTGAATCTATATTTGGAGGAACTTTTCCAGGTATGCATGTAGTATAAATGTGTTAAGAGTAGTTATAATAGCATGTCTTATTTCTGTTTCTAGATGAAAACTTTGATTTGAAACATGACCAACCTTTTTTACTTTCAATGGCTAATCGAGGACCAGATACAAATGGTTCTCAATTTTTTATGTAAGTCTTAAGAAATATTTTATAACTTTTTATGACATATTTGTCATGATTACAAATTAAAATTAATTGATTTTGAATAAATAATTTTTAGAACATTTCAGAAACCAAAAATGTGAAAATTATAATTTTTAAAATGTATTTTATCTTTTATACCTATGGGTATTATATAACTGGATATATGTCACACAAATTTAAATATTGAAAACATTGAAAACATTTGATAGTTAATAATAATAATATTATTAATAATTTTAGAAGTTATTAATATGACATAATTATTATTATATTTGGTAAACATTTAATCGTAATAATTTGAAATTGTTCTATATTTTTTAAAGGTTTTGGTACTTTGGTCTGTTTAGCGAGAGACCGCGTCGCGCACCAACAGAAACTGGTTCCCCGCGCTACACGCTGCCTAGGGTGACAATAAAAAAAATTTATTTCTGAAAGTCTCACTTGTTTAAATTGTTTATCCATCTAATAACAAGGTTCATAAAAAATTTCAATTTTTACTGGTTGCGCAACTTGTTTTAAAAATATAATAGATATTTCAGTATATGAATAAAAAAAAAAAAAATATATATTTAATAATTAAAAATAATATAAAAAAAAGTCATAGATCATCATAATTGTATAAAAAATAATCATCACAAAATATCAATCATCGATTGTAGTTTTATTTGTATTTGGATACTTCTGTCGGTGTTGTTCAACTACTTGCAAAAGATACTGCTTTTGTTCTTCTTGATTGGTGATTAACCCATTGAAAGTTTGAATCAACGAAATCCCACGTTCAGCTGCATCATTAACTACTTTCAAATGTTGAACCCTTTTACAACCGTTAACGAAATCTTTGTTATTTTCTCAAGTATCTGGATTCTGATTTAAGAAATCTTGGGGGATGTCCAAGGCTGTAAATAATATGAGGGCATTTTTAGAAACAAAATCAGATAATTGTACTGTTTGAACTGAAGTCGTATCAACTGTAATACACCGTAAAGGAAAGTCAGCTCCTTTTTTCACTAATGATTTAACCTTATTAACTTTCATCTTATTAGACACTTTGATATCAAAAAAGGCTAATCCAATAAGTGTCTCACTTAAGTACCATAAATGTCTTGAGATTTAGCCTCGTTACCTATAACTTTATTTGATTTTTTTATAGTTATCAAGTTTCTTTAAAAGATTAAGATCGTTATAAAGAGCTAGTTCTCCATTAGAAGCAGTATACCAGTACTTAATATAAACTTGTAAGACAAAAATGTTGAAGGCTTCAAGTGCAGATAATTCTCTAGCAGTTAGTTTGGACTGCGATCGAAATAAGAAAATGTTTAAGCTATAAATTAACTTTGCTATCCATCTAGCTCGATATAAAGCTCCAGGTCTACGAATCTTAAAATCTTTAGCAGTTTCATCTCCTAGGAATATTAGGGAAAGTCCCAATGGAATAGTCGTAACAAATGAAGTTCTTATTTCATTAATGATTTTTTCTCAAGCTTTTCTTATTGATTAAGAGTAAAATTTTGTATATTATGTCCTTATGACTGTACTGTAGCTGATAAAACATATATTGCATTTCGGTCACTTACTTTCGTTCTATCTAGAGCAGACACTACTCTAGAAGTTACAATATTTGAATTAAATAAAGTATTGACCTTCGTGGAGTTATTATTTTTCTTTAACCTCTTGTTGAATGGTACATACAACTCATCATTATCACTACTGTTGCATTGAGAATCATCACTATCAATATTATTATCATTTACATTTGTCATTTGTTCCTCTTTTTTTAAATGTTCAGTCTTTTTTTTTTCAACTCATTTTAAAGCTGTTGTTCTTTGGTTTGCTCTTCTTATTTTGAAAGTTTCGTATCAATTGGACCCATGCTTCCACGTATTTCTTTCTCTCTCTGAGCAAGAAGAAACTCTTTGTCTTCTTTTACAGATATAAGAGTCAAAGCATCTTTATGAGCAATATCAAATAAATTGTCAACGTCACTGATGAAAACAGATTCCGCTTCTAATTGTTTTGATGTTCGTCGTGAAGCACTTTTTTTAATACTCTGCCACTTAAAGTGTATTTTTTTATTTTTTCAATAACATGGCATTATTTTTGCGTGGGTATTTTAGCTTCTTCCCAAAAAGCACTAACTTCTCTTGCTGTAATTGATACACTAGATTGAATAGAATTTTTTTTGTATTTGTGCAAATGAAAAAACCCTTGAAGCATTTGTTTATTAGACGGAAGTTTACTGCCAGTGATGGATTCAAGTGTGTCCCCCAATTAACCAAATTCCACGATCTTTACTAGTACTAGCCATATTATATTATTAATATATAAAATATATTATATAAAAATGTAATAATACTTATATAATTTAGTGAACAAAAAGACTCAAATAAAACTAGAATGTACGAACTGGCTACTGACGTACTGAGTATTGACGGCACAACATACATGAGACAATACCAATAAAATATATGAGTAAAATAGTATATTCACGATAAAATAATAATCATTACCATATCAATGTTAAAGTGTGAACCAGTGTACTACGAATGATGTGTAATTGGCGAGTAACCGTCGATAACGCGAGTGAAATTGCGATATCTATGCTATTAATAGCTTCTGAAAATAAGTGTTGTGCGACCTCTATATATCAACCAAATGAAATAAAAAGTATTAAAATTTTGTTTTTTCAATGTATTTGATTGTCACCCTTACTCTGCCATTGGGGAACTGGTTTCAATAGCATGGTGACGCGGAGGGATGTACAGAATCATCATGCTCTCTCGCTAAACAGAGTATAGATAGGATTATCAGTTTTTATACTTTTATGCAATTAAATTTTTTTTCTAATTCTGGACCAATTTTTTCTTTTTTCCAATTTTTAAAGCAATTGTTCAAGTTTTAAAATCTAAACTCATAATTTTCAAGTATAAATGTTCAACACTTAAAAATAATTTTGATGTGAAAACTAATAGTACCTATAGATTTGGTATATCATGTTTAAATTTATAAAAAAAAAAAGTATATTCAGTAAAAATCAAACTGTTTGTTTTTTATGTAGCTTAATAATATTTTTTCAACCAGACAACTTAAGCTTAAGAAAATTAAGTATCTGTGATATAAATATGAAAAATAGAATTATTCACTTCATAGATCGTCCACTCTAGGAAAAATAATAGATGTTTACTAATGTAATTTTGATTTTGTAATTTGAAAATGTGTTGATGGGATCAGTATGTCAGAATAGCCTAATAAAATTTTGGTCGTATGTCATGTATTTGTTGTAGAACAACACAACCAACTCCTCACCTAGATGGGTATGTACAATTTTGTTAGTAAATTACGAATATTATGATTAAAGTATTAATAAATTATTTTATAATAGTATACACGTGGTATTTGGAAGAGTGGTTTCTGGTCAACCGGTTGTTATGCAGATTGAAGAACTTGGAGTTGACAAAAATTCACGCCCACTTCAGGATGCAAAGGTGGTGAAATGTGGAGAGCTTATTTTGAAGTCTAAAATTAAACGTATGTTTACTGATTGTTTTTTTTTTTAAATTGCACATACAATATAATAATAACAAAATATATTTAAAAATGAGCATGTTGTATGTTTTTGTATAATAGAATCCGAGAAAAGTGCATCTGATAGTGAAACAAGCTCGGGATCGGACAATGACAAAAAAAGAAAGCGAAAGAAAAAGAAGAAGGAAAAGGAATCAAAAAAAAAAACAGAAAAGAAGTATGATTGTATAGTTTTATTTTATTCTAAATTTAATTAAATTTAATTTGTTCTAGATTGGACCGTTTAAAGGATGAAGACGATGATGCTGAAGCAGAAGGTCAGCTACATCCGCTTGTATCTGTTTCTAATATCGATCCTGAAGAAATACCAGCTGGACCACCAAATAGATTTTTGTCTCGAGGTGGTCCTTCATCGATGTTTCTTATGAAACCTCAAAAGGATAATGATGATAGACCAAAGAAAAGAAACAGAATTCGCGGTGTTACAAAATCTGGCCGTATTGTTAAAGGTCGTGGAACTCTCAGATTTCGAACCCCATCTCGTAGTAGGTCTAGAAGTTACACTCCACCCCATTGGAGACAAGAACAAAAAAAAATGATAACTTTCAATGAATTTGAAGTAAGTTTATATTATATTATTTAATTATTAATTGTCAAAATAATAAATATTTTATATCATTTTAGAAAATGGAGATTGAACGTAAAGAAAAAGAAGAAGAAATTAAAAGACGTGAGGAGGCCAGAAAAAAGAGGCATGAAGAAAAAGAAAAACGCGAGAAAGGTAAAAATGGACAAACACCTCCAGGATCCCCACCTAAGGTAAATGAAAATTTTTAATTAAAAATAATATATATTTGATTTAAATGTAATTTTTGTATAGGGTTCTGAGAAACAAAATGATAAAATTGAAATCGACATGATGGCTAAAATTGAAGATGTATTTCAAATAATACGTGATCGCAACTTGAAAAATGGTTCAGATAACCATGATAATAAAAAAGCTGACCAACGTTTAAGTGATATAAAGAAAAAAAGTAAAGGAGAAAACAGAGAAAAGTTCCAAAAAATGGAAAAGAAATTTGATAGACGTTCTAGGAGCCGCTCACCAAAACGCCGTTTTAATGACAATTTTCGTCGAGATCGAGTGCAAAGAGATGGAAATAGATATCATAAAGATAATAGATATGACAATAAATCAATACAAGGAGAACAAAGAAATCGTTCTAGAGATAGAGAACATTTTGACAAGAAAAAAAAGAACCATCGCCGATCAAGCTCTAGTTCTTCGGAAGATCGTAAAAATAAAAAAAAAATCAGGAATGAAAATAGTTTTAGTTTATCACCTGAAGTTAAAGATTAAATCCTCATGAATATTTTCTGCTATTTTATAAAAACCTAAAGTAGCTAATTGAACTTTATTTCTAATTTTATTTTGTTTTTTACTGTCAATTAAATACCATTTATTATGTATAAGATAATTTGCTACTGAATGATTAGATTAGAACTACTGAATGATTTTGCATTTTGATTAATCTAGACATATAAAATCCAATAAAAATATATAATGCAAGACACAATTATTATGAAGTGCATAATATTAGATTGATAACAAAAAATTATACAGACTTCTTAAACATAAAAATATGACTTAAATAAATCTAAAACCCATATAATATACTCCATATTACCATAGTAAAATCACTATAAACATGGTTTTATTTTGAAAATAACAGAATCTCTTAAGATACAATTTTTTTGAATGAAACGTGTATTATGTGTGTAATTTAAACTATAATTTTATTTTATATTCTATTCTATTCATAGCTTGGCGTTTTTCATTGTAAGAACTTCTTTTTAAATAATCAGTCCCTTGATTTATAATTATTGTCAACAAATACATTTAATCAATACATTATTAATATGAATTATAATATATCGTTTTATTATATAAAAAATGTATGAATTTATCAAGTATAATTTAACTATTATTTAAATTAGGTAACAAAAACTTGAAATATTTTTTAGTAACCAGTATTTAAATGTTGGAAAACTGCTTCATTTGTGGCATCAACATGTTTACTCGTATCACAGTTATTAGTTCTAGGGTTGATTGGTTGGTTGGGTTGATTTCCTGGTGAAAAATTTGAAAATGAATTATAACCTGGTTCTCCATAATTATTACCATTATTGTTAACATTAGAAGGGAGCTCTACTTCCTTTCCTGAATTTGGTAAGTTGGAATTTTGAAATTGTCCTTTTGGAACAAGTGTAGAATGTTTTTTTTGGTTTCGAATTTCATAACTAGGGTCTGATGGCGATACTGTACTTGTTTTGCCTTGGCCGACATCTCCGCCATTTTTGGAAGTGCAAGGTCCTATTCTTTGTCCGTAACCTGGAAGTGAACTGGAATTTTCCTGACCCGAACTCTGTGTGGCCAAACCATTTTGACTATAACCTAGTTGATCTGTAGCTATATTATCTCTATTTAAAGAATTGGGCTTAACGCTGTTTTCTCCGTAAGATTTTGAATCTTGGGGTGCTTCTTGCGGATAAGCTCCATTTGTATTTGAATTTTGATTAAAGCTATTTCTAGTCGTAGATAATGACTGAGATCCTGTAGGACCATAGTTATTTGGTCGTCCTACTTGAGGTGTGCTCGGTCTGTTTTGTCCAAAACCGTTCAATTCGTTTGACGAACTTTCTTGATAGTATTCGCCGGTTGAGGATGGAACTGGACCACTTTGCCTGTAACCATGTCCACTAAGAGATGATGGTTGATATTCAGAATGACTTAAGTTGTTTGATACTTGTGGCGTACTTGGACGGCTTTCATCAAAACCATTAGGACCATTCGATGGTCTACTTTCGTTATATCCATCGTTCGCTGGTCCATTCGATTGACTTTGGACAGGATTTCTTCCATTTATGAAAGACTGAGAAGGTCCTGGTGTTGGTCCGTAGCTATTGGATAGCTGATAGTTTTGTTGATCTTGATTAAATTGATTATACGCTGGAGAAATCTGGCCATAGTTCCCTTCATTTCGAATTGAATGCGTTCCCGACTGTTCAAAATTGTTAGAACTTTGTAATTGACTTTGTGGGTTTAAATCAAACCCGTTCTCGTAATTTGAAGAAACCTGTCCCTGATTGAAACTTTGAACCCCCGATGCACTGTGGCCGTACGAATTCTGATACTTTTCTCCTGATGACTGTACTCCATTACTGGTTCCTACAGAGTTGAGACTTTGAGACCCAATAATGGAAGTACCAACAACTTGGTCTTTATTTATTCCTGTAACCTTTTGATTGAACGCGCTAGTCGGACTTTGTTCAAATCCATTATTAATTGGCAATGATTGACTAAAAGATTCTCCAGAATGAGGTAAATCCTTGGAATTCAATGAATATGAATTGATTTTTGGTTTTTCAAAATCATTTTGTCCATAAGATTGAGTTGTTGCTGAGACACCTTGATTTGATTCACTAGGGTATGGTCCATATCCGGAAGACGATACTTCTTTGCTATATCCTCCAGCTTGGAAACCACGATTATTGGAAAACTCATTTTGTCCATAATTTTCATTAATTATATTGTTGTTGGACTGCGATGTACTTTTAGTTATTGTATTATCTTTTGAGTGAAAGTTTGGAACTGAGCTTGGAAATCCTACTGAACCAATAGAAGATGGATTGTTTGAGATATCTATGCTCTTTTCGACGTTAAACTGTGTGTTGGGCCTATTTCCATTTCCAATTTGACTATATATTTGATCCCCACTTGTATATTTTTGGCTATTCGAGTTGAGTGCTGTGTTACTGTAATCACTGTTATCTATAGAAAATGGTAGACCTCCGTTTGGACCAACATTTCCATTACCCCCTTGACCGTAAGTGTACTGACCACCAATTTGATTGTTATCTTGCAGCGAAGGTTTTGATGTAATCAAATCTACGTTACCATAACCACCTGCCATATTCTCAATTGTACCTTGCTGGCTATACTGATCGCCCTCTGCGGATGGGTACTGACCAAATTGACTAGCTGCCGTGACTCCATTATATTCAGTCGGACCTTGATTTTGTGCAGTATTCAATAGCTCATTTTGTCCATAACCGTCCTCCGTTCCGGTTTGTGCAGCAAAATCATTAACAGTTGGTATCGATGTTGTACCCAATAAACTACCATAGTTATTGTTAGTTCCTGGTACATTTACAGCACTATTATGATCGTTATTCTTATTCAAAAGTTGTCCAAAATTGTTTCCTCCTGGTGATGCAGTATTGTAACCATTACTCTGGTCTAATGATGACCCAACGGGTCCATTCGATGTATGAGTACTACTATCAAATGATCCTAGAGTAGTCTGGACACCACTAGCATCATCAGTGGTTTTTGACGATGGACCATAGTTACTGAAATCTGTTGTTGGACTTTTTGCAAATGTGTCCTGGACGTTTTCAACTTCTCCATAACCATTGTTATTACTCCCAAAATTATTTGACACTTCTATTTGTCCTCCAAAACCACTAGATGCGATGGAATCTATCCTCGGTGGCAAATACATACGGGATGGATCTATAAAAGCATAACGTTGACAATTATTGCAATAAATAAATACCAACATTAAGATATTATCATACAGTTACGTATTTTAAATTTTAAAAAGAGATGCCTTCAACATAAAGCTATTTTGTAAGTTATTGTCTTCTGACATTCTTAGTTGGGGCGTTTGGGAGTGGTATAATTTATTATAATATTTCATTCCATCTACGAATGAGAGATTTTTCCGTAAACTTTAAAATATGTATACAAGTTAACTGAGGCTCTAGATATGTATGAGTTTATATTTATTATTACCTATTTAATCGGAAATCGTAAATACACTTTTTTCATATAAGGTTAGGTCCTTATCTATGTAATAGAGCCAATAGAGGTAGCATGCATATCAATAATATGTATATATTATAGCCATGTAGTTATTTATATTATACCTAAACTACATCTGCCAGAATAAGTACATTTCATTTTGAAATGGAATTATGGGAACGCATATGAATTCATCTAGTTAGGTACCTATCCAGAGTGTCTAGTGGCTAGTAGGTCTTAGGCATCTACCTATAATCACGGACTAAGAAAAAGAAGATTGGAAATTAGCAACTTAACGGTCCCGAAGTGCCTCCTCTGGCAGCTGGCGAGGGATTGGGTGCGACGATGTTTGTACCTTGCAGACATTTATAACACTACCCGGGTAAGTACATATAAGTCAGAAATTCAGAAAACCTTTATATACAGTACAATTGTCCTTACACATTTACAACACAGATGCAGTCCTATACCGATTGGCTATTATTATAGTGTAATCAAGACTTCATTGACATTTGTGATTTACAATAATATATAATTACAATATTAATTTTTTGCTACCTACCGTAACAACCGTTAAAAAACAATCGTAAAACCAACCTACCGTATCAACCTTACCCCTACCACAGTTCATAACCCCTACAACAGCTAATGGCCATAGTCGCCGGGCTTAAGTTCAATAAAAAAAAAAAAAGATTATTTTTAGGATAGGAACAAATTAAAAGTTGGTAATATTACACCAAGTAGATAGCGTTACGTGTTCGTATATAATGTTCTATGCAGTGTATCTACGAATTATTAGTAATCTGGTATGGAAAGCGAAGGAAATAAATATACAGAGATATTTTCGACCAGGCTCCCCGTTACCCGCCCACCATATCGTTCGTTAGTCTTCTCTATCTTCCACAGTCCGATTTGGCGGTAACGAATAACTTACCGTGCCTACAACCTAAGTCCTAGGTACAGTGCCTAGGTACCTATAACGTCGAGTCCACGAAGGGTCCGGTTTTTTTTGTCCCGTCTGTGGAAAAAGTTGAGTTTATGTTTGTTTGTTTCCTTATCCCGTGTGGACGTACTATTTACTCTTTACTAAACATCGAAATCCCAATTATCAGGGCTAAAAGAGTATTTTTTAAATTAACTATTTATATATAATTAATTATGTACATATTGTCGGTTTAAACGTCTTGTTTATGAATATAAATAAAAATGTTTAAATCCATAGGTTGAAACGACGACGAGAGTATAGGAACTAGGAGAGCGAGACAATCCATGACAGACTTATGCCTGGTCCATATTAATATATCGCAAATTCGCAATTATTACCCACTTTAATTACTATTTACCATCAGTTCTAAATTATAGATTTTAATAGTTATTTATAGCTATATAGGCACAAGACACCTAATATATGCGCTTAAGCCGTTTATACTTGTATAAAATATTACCATACCTATTGGTGCTTGTCTTTCCTTTCTTTGAAATCCACCCACATAGGATTTGGTGAAATGATTATATGTTTTGGTTTGAAAATCGCATTTAGAGAATACGACTTCGTGGATTAGCAGCACCTGAGGCAAACAAAGTTAAACAATTTTTTTATATTACTATAGTGTGATACTGTGATCATATTAATAAAACAATGATAATGCATTTTTTTTTATGTTTTAGTCATAGGTTCTAGTTTATTGTTAATTTACTTTAAATTCAGATTTCTCAATGCCATTTGTGATTTTTTGTTCTTGTTTTGATGTACCGACAAAAAAGATTAATTATTTTCAACAACAACAATGCTACATTCTACACGACTATACGCATGGGTGTGTTTTCATTTTTCAATTAAAAACTACATAATAGAAATTATCTAATTAAAATTAAAAAATAGATAATTTGATATAGAAATATTTTATAACTTATATCTCAAAATAGTTATTAACTGAATATAATGTATAATAATATAAGATAGGTTAGGTTATAGGTAGGCACAGACTATACAGGTACCCGTATCCCGTATTAATAATTATTCTAACGACTAAGGTCACTTAACATTAATAACATAACATTAATAACATTAATAATTAATTATAACATGATAACTACAAGGTAGTAGGCTCATCAGTCATCATAGTACCTATGTATAATATAGGTAGTCTATAGACCTGCAAGGGCTGTACATTTTCGGCCCGGTCTGGTCCATCAATTTTATCCTCAGGCCCGGCCCGGCCTGGTCCAAAAGATATTGTGAAAAAAAATATAATATTATTATGGTATATAAATAGCTTTATTATACCCACCAATCAATATATTATTATTATATACCAACGTCGGTTTTATCATTATTATTTATTATTTTAAATTGTGATTATTTATTGTCGAAGAAAAAACATTAAAAAGCCCGGTCCAATCCTTGATTTATTATTCGAAGTCCAGACCGGCCCGGCCCGAAAAATTGTACAAAAAAAAGTCCAGGCCCGGTCCAGAATAAAGTTCCAAGACTTAAAAAGTCCGGTCCAACCCTTTATTTTATTTCAAGGGGCCGGCCCGGTCCAATGTCACTAAGGACCGGGTTGGGTACCTACGTTATCACGGGACATCGTGTTATATACCTATTAAGGTTATGTACCTAAAGTAGGCACATACCGTAGGGGCGTAGGTACAATTCATATACCTAAGTATGGTACGTACCTATTACGATTTATAAGTGGCAGGTCTTAGGTAAAAAGTTATAATAAAAGTTTAACAATATTCTTATTATATTGAAAATATAATGTATATTATGATTGTATTCAATTTTCAGACTTTTATAAGTACCTACCAGCTACTATCAATTTTAACTATAAAATAAATTTGCAAACTTCCGAGATTTTGACGAATTTCGTTAAAATTGTTACTTCAAACAGCCATAAAGAATTATTGTGGATTTCTATCAACTTTTTAGATTCTGAGCGAAGTGATAAATGTATTGATTTTACAATGATGTGTGTTTTTTAAGATTTTTTTTTTGTGTCTGTCATTACCTTTTTAGGACAGTAAAAGTGCTTGGATTTTCTTCAACAATAACTTTTCTAATAAGAAAGTGAATCTAGTTGGTACTTTGGAGGTCAAAAGTAAATATTTCACAGTAGTTTTCAAAAGCGACGTTAAAAACAAAAGACAAATTAAGGAAAAACGGGAATTTTTCGAGAAAATCGATTTTGGTTTTTGGTGTAACTCTAAAACAAATGGCTGTAGGTACATGCAATTTTGACTGAATGTTTATATTAGCATTTCCAATACACCACATAATTTTCCAAATATTTTGACTTATTTTTAGCTGTTTACGGACATTTTCAGTTTCCATTTATTTTAGGCTCCTAGGTTATTGTTTCAAAGGTAGATGAAAAAAATTAAAAATCCTTAGTCACAGTTTTTATTTATAAGCATTTATAAAGTTCAAATCTTGACAAAATACGGAAAAATCACGAAAATTAGCAAATTATTTTGAGTTGAGAATTCATAAAAATTTTTCTTTTTAAATCTAAGATTTGAAAATGTAATATAAGATTATCCATAAGTTTGTCTACATTTATCAAAAAAAAAAAAAATGTCTACAAGAAAGTCGAATTAAATTTTTATGAGCGTTTGAACTTCATATTTTTACAACATTTGATATTTACTCGATTTCTCATGAAACGATTTTGCTATTTTGTTGTAATTAAAAAACGTATCACTGTAGACATGACAATTTTACTGAATGTTTATATTTTCATTTTCTATACACCATACAATTTTGAAAATATTTTGACTCTTTTGAGATGTTTACAAACATTCTCAGTTTTCAATTTTTTTAGTTTTTTTTTCTATAAATATCAATAAAATTTTATTTGTTGGGTAAAAAAGCGTGAACATTTAATGCAAAGCTCCTGATATATTGTTACAATAGCAGTTGAAAAATATTAAAAATACATAGGGACAACTTTTTTTTATAAGGATTTAAAGTTTAAATTTTGACAAAATTTATCAAATTTAAAATTTAATAATTATTTTGTAGTTAAAAATGTATAAAACTTTTATAGCTAAGGATTGAAAATTTAAAACAAGGCTCCGCGTAAATAGGTTATATATAAATTACTTTATTCACAATAATATCATCAAATATACTTGGTAATATCATAGGCTGACTGACCGTTTTCGCTCAGAATCGTTTTTCTTATACAATGATATTATATCATTGAATTCAAATTTAACACCATCCATTACAGTGACCCACTTGTAACCTACTGTACAGTAGAGCAACATCCACTTACCCACCTTTTTTAGTTTCAGTATTGACAAGTAATAAATAACAACTTATATGAGGAACCTTTTATATAAAATGTTCAAGCCTTTTTAAGGAGCATACAATTTTTTATCGACATTTATGAAAAATAAAGCTAAAAAAATATATAAATTTAAATGTCAATAAATAGCTCAAAAAGAGCCAGGATATGTTTAAGAGTTTAATACTGTATTATACCATGCATATAAAATGCTAATCATAAACATTTGGCGAAAACAATAAAATTTTCAGAGACCGATTTTAAGCTATTTATACCATGAACCTTATCGATTATACATACGGTTCCTCTTCGGTAATGCGGTATTGACATATAAGTTTATTACAATAATGTATGAGATTGATGGTACCACGGTAATGTGGTACCTATAAAAATATAAAACTATAATAATTAATGGTAAGTATTGAGTATATGTTGTACAAAATACAAAATATACTCATGTTAAGAGGACGTGATACCCGCACGTGTTGTCTCCGTCTCACAAGTGCATAACATAGCAAATTTTACGCTCAGCAAAACATGTGTAGCTCCACTAATTTAAAAATTAGAGTAAATTGACCTCTTAGAAAATCCAAAGGTAAGATTATTATCTAGGCAACCTCTTTTATTATATTTTAATTTTAAAGCGAGTCATGAGTACTTTAAGATATACAAACAATTTACAATTTTAAAATACTCATAGCTCGCTTTAAAATTAAAATATAATGAAAAGCCCACGAGGTCGTCTGGATAATAATCTTATCTTGAGCTCTACTTAAAGCTTTCGGGAGGAAGGAGGTCTTAGGTGGACATAACCTAACGCCAAATCCACCGATTTCCACCTATGCTGCCGTTGACATTACAACGGTTTTGAAATGTATCGCTGGTGAATATTGAAAAACAATTTAACAAACTAAGTATAAACTGAAGATATTATACTTTAAAATGTTCAACTGAAGACAGGACGCTATAATTGCTCTAATATAAATATGTATATGTGCTACACGACTAACCGATTTATTTATTTATTATTAATCTTTTATCTGATCGATTGATTATGATCATATTGATATTAAATATATTGCGAATAAAGGAATAAGATCATTTTTGTTCTAATAGCTCTGTATAATTTTAGCACCCAAAAAAATGCATGGTCTGGTAGTTGTGCCTACTAGAATCCTGCCCACCCGAATCTATCACGAAAATTCGAAGTGCGCACAAAAATAATAGAACGCCCCCCCCCCCCCATGTGCTATAATCGTTAATAAATAAAATAATAAACTCACGGTTAAAATGTCGACGATGAAAACGTACACACGCAAGTCCATTATTGTGACGGCTGCAATATTGACCGACCGGTGAAATATTCGAATTGTATATATCGTATTATATAGGTACGGTTTGATTTTGTCATACAAGACAGCACGACGAGCGTCTGGGTGTCGCGTCACTTGCCATTCCGTTATTGCGACTATACAGTCGAACAACACCGGGTGCTCGTATTTATATATAAATAAGATATATGCGTCGTTTTCTGTAAGACACGAATTTATATACATATTTACTATACCATATATACGCACACAGAAACACGCTGAAACGTTGTCTCTATATGCGCAGTGTGTGCACGTCGTTGTGTGCTCGTGTGAGAGAGTCTATTGGCGAGGAGGCACCCACCCCCAACGTGTGCGTCATATATTATATTATGCCTATATATACGTAATAATACTATCATTATTGTACAATATATTGTGCCGTTTATTTTTCTCCCGCGGACCGATGGCTGGTGTAATAAATATTATAATCACGTTCTGGATTTGCTATAGTCATACACGCGCGGTGCGCGTATACACCGTGCACGTTCTCCCTTCCCTTTCGTTTTTCACGAAAAACGAAGAAAACGACCACTATAGTACTATTTATATATATATATATACAGACATGGGCGCCGCAACGATGGTAATAATATAAATAATAATGTAAGACAATAATATTATCACTGTGAACTATCGTTATCGTTATTGTTACGAGCTACTGCCCTTGAACCACGGCGTGCAGGTAGGCATCTCGCTATTGTGTACATACGCGACTAAATAATTAACGTATTATTCGCACACACATATATATTATATACTATCTACATAATATTTCTATTATATTTTACACCTATTATTCCGCAGTTGTAGATAAATCTGGAGTAGGCAGCTGGCATTCGGTACTCTAATATTGTATACCGCACATAATATATGATAATAATAATAATATATGTAGGCAGTGTCATCAGCGCGCGGGTTTAAATTCCCTGCGCAATCTTCACGATCGCTGCTGCTGCAGATGAAAAGACAATGCGCACACGACGGAATATATAAATTGTGATGTCACTATATTATGATCATTATATGCGACCACGAATCAGGTCACGGATCCGTAAGACTGTTTAGGCATATTTATACTGCACTACACAATAAACGAATGGACCTTATAGACGCCCCCGCGCGAAGGACTGAATAATACGGCGAACTGTATATAATATAATATATAATAGGCATGCCCGTGTGCATTAAGTATCTAGAAGAGTACTGCAGGTATCTATATAGAAGATTAGGAGGAGGCAACCGATGATACGGTCAGGATGTTAGACAGGGGCGGCTCCAGAGACTTGATTAAGGGGGGGGGGGGGCAAGTCATAATTTTCAAAAAAAAAAAAACACAACAATTTTACAACAAATTCTTCCAGTCTCCTATTATTAGAATTTGCAAAAATATCAATTATACGATCTATTTCATTTATAACATCTACATTGTTATACACATTGATAAGACATAATGCTGATAGTCTATCTTCAGTCATCCTTGAACGAAGCCAGGTTTTTACTCTCCTAAGTGTGGAGAAACTCCTTTCGGCAGAGGCAACGCTTACAGGTAGAGTTTATATTATATAGGTTCTTCGTAACAAAGATAGCAGATACATAGTTGCACACATAGGTACAGTCGATAATATAATATATATAGTTTTTGTTGTTACTATGTTTTAACAATACCAAAACAATTTTACAAAAATACGTCCTTGGGGGGGGGGGGGCACGGCTCCTAGCCCCCCCCCCTGGAGCCGCCTCTGATGTTAGATACCTCACCGTGTATCAATACACTCATCGTGTAAATATATGTAGATATAGCGAGGTACTCCGTGCATGTGGACGCCGAACTGTGTGCGGATAAAAGGGAGTACAAGTTAAAATCGCTGCTTTTGAGGAAACGAAAATAGTTTGAGCGACTCGAGTCGTTATACTCATTTGAGTATAGCGACTCGAGTCGTTATACTCATTTGAGTAATTTCTGCATTAACTGTGACTTTTCATAGATAAAGACAAGAATGAATTCAAAAACCAAATTTGATGTTGTTTTAATAACGAAAACTGCGTGAGATTTTTTTCTTCTGCAAAATATAGCGTAATTATCGAAAATTGCAAAATGTATTTATTTCTCATTACCCGCGCATAGTCCGCATAGATCGGTCATCGGTGTATACTATAGCCTATATAGGTACTTATGTATGGTCCTATATTTTATATTATTGGCGGAGCTATACATGTATTGATTTTCAATGATAAGTGTTTTTGTTTCTGCAGACTAATAATTGTTTGTAGTAAAAATAAAGTTTTGATATTCAACTTGAGCATCTTTTCTGATGGGAAGGGGAATCTAATTGATACTTTAGAGAGGCCAAATTTATAGTTTTTTTTTTACATATTTCATAAAGTTAGCCAACTTACAATACGGAACGCTCGTTGACAATGCAATATTATACTTTATTGTAGCAACAACTAACAACTTTTATTTGTTGAAGTAATTTTTTTTTTCCTGACGTATGTATTTATTACAAAACGTAGATTTTTTAGCAAAACCAGTTTCTAGTAAAATTGATTTAGTTTTTCTTGATGTAATTACATAGGAATCTACTAACTGATAACTAATAAACTAATAACCATAGATATACTTTCGATTTTCACTGGATGTTTATGCTAGCATTTTCTATACTCCATAAAATTAAAAATATTTTGACTCATTTTGAGCTATTTATGGACATTTTCAATTTTCAATTTTTTTTAAATTTAATTTTCTATAAAGTATAAATGTTTATTACATTTTGTTCATTTGGTTTAAAAAACTGACAATTTAATACAAGGTTCCTTATTAATTGTTATAATAACATTTGAACAATATTTTACAGGCCGCATTGAACTCCGTTTTTTAATATTGTAATCTCAAACTTGAAAATAAAAAAAAAAATATATTATACCATTATTTGAAATAAAATAGTAATCGTGAGTTCAATACGGCCTTAAGAAAGTCTTCTTCTTCCAGATAAAAAAATTGTTATCAAAATCCGACAATTCTACAAGGCGCATAAGAACTATTCCTGTGAGATCGATTTAATAATTCGTATCAACCCCTCCTAAATAGTTATGGGGCAGTAGAAAAGTATTGTAATTAATGTGGCAACTAAAATATAAAATCTAATTTTCAAATTGTATATAGAATAGCGGCCAATTTTAAAAATCTCCTCTGGGCCCCTGCTTAATGTTACAATTAACAAGGGGTACTACCCTGCGATTTCTCTTTGAAATAATGAATATATCCCCCCCCCCCCCAATGAAAATTCTTATCCGTGCCACTGCTTACAACCCATTACGCCAGTCTGCTACTATAAGTCTGTTACAGATAACTGCAGTAACTTTAAGTAGGTTGTAGGTACATCTGCTATAAATGTATACAGGTACCTATAATAATATTACACAACATAATCATAAAAAATAATTTAACTGAACGTTTATATTATACATATAGTCAACAGTCATGTTAATATATTATACATGTATAATAATGTTTATTGTCCTTGTAGTTATTAACACTAATACATATAGGTAAGGTACCTATACTATATATATTTTTAAATTATAGTCTTATATAGATCTAAATATTACAACATGTTTAATACCAAACATGGGCGTAGTATGCATGGGAGCTATGGGGGCTACAGCCCCCACGGAAACTTTTGTAGCCCCCCTCATGGTGTTTACTTTCATTTTTACATTTTATCCGAAATTATAGTTTTAAATGTTTTTATAATTTTATAGACCTACATAGCCCCCACAGATAATTATACCAGACTACGCCCATGATACCGAAGCTTCACGTGTAATGTACGTACCTATTGTTTAAGTCATAGCGAAAGTAATTTCATGACGTAGGCATCACAAACATTAAATATTTATTACAATTAAATTAATAAACAATATAAGAATTTAGATACCTACCTCAATTAAAGAATAATCTGTAATAAAGTCCCTACGATTCATATTTCATCAATCTATGGATATATTTTCAACACCAGGTAACTTACTCTTATTGTTACTGAACACTGAAGAGAGAATAGATAGTAAATAGCAAAAGGCATGTTAAATTGAAATGCATAATAGTGATACCTACTCAAGTAGTTTTTTTAACGACTATATAATTGGTATTCCAAAGTCCAAACAATGTGCATTGTGCTTTTAATTTAGCATATAATGATGGGGATAAAGGTCCCTAGTAGCCAGTACCTAGGACCTAGGTGTCTACATAGATACTCAGAATTTGTTTAACAGACTGAAATTAATACAACTACATAATAATAGTCAAATAACCAGTAAATTGTTGTAAATGTCTCACTTTTGGTGATAAAAATATAACATGATTACTGAATATATACTATATTAGGTACCTTAATTTTGTTATATAATTTGTATACAATCAAGACTACAAATGTGTCTATAATCTATAGATTCTAGATTGTACACATAACTACATTCGTAGACCGTCGGTTGATTCGTATTTACTGTTTTATCAATGACGTGTTGATGACTACGATTTACCTATACATATTTGTGATTTGTATATTATATCTATAAACATTCTAAAGTCTAAACATTTAGTTATATATATATATATATATATATTATATATATATAGTTTGATTGTAGATCTATGCAAATTTATTCTCACCCCATAGGTATAGGGACATTTTTACGTTTAGGATAGTCAATAGTGTAAATTAATTCAACCTCGGCTGGTTGAAACTTGAAAGTGAGTTGCCACACACGCGTGTTAATTTCAGTTTTTTTTTCGTTAGATTGTGATGCTATTATTCCGAAGGCTTATTTTTTTAATGTTTGCGAAATGACCTTTTTCATGGGCCATACAATAATATAATAGATTCTCTTTTTACATTTTCAGCAGTTTATAGTGCAGCAGGTACTATAATTTAGATTTAGAAGATCGTTTATTGTGCAAGCTGTTACTATTATCTACGCTCTAAATTATTTCTGACTGATGCGACCCCTCGTCTAAGGGTTCGCGACCCCCCAGGTTGAGAAACGCTGCTATATACAGTATACATGATTTAAAAAATTTTAAGTGTATAATATACAGTACCTGCAGCCTGGCCATACTAGATCAGCGGTTTTTAACAGGCTATAATATGCCAATAATAGGCCAACTGGGGGTCCGCGACGATATCGTCTTTATGGCCATTGGTCATACACATTAGTACATTACACACACACACACACAATATACGCGTACATTAATTCTTATTATTGAACTATTTGTAATCACTTTTGAATTGTTTATAATGAAAAAAAAAAAACTTTTTGTACAGAAGTGTGTAAAAATGGTATTAAAAAAAAGGTGGATAAGTGGATGTCGCTCTGCTGTACGGTAGGTTACAAGTGGGTAACTGTAATGGATGGTGTTAAATTTGAATTCAATGATATAATATCATTGTATAAGAAAAACGATTCTGAGCGAAAACGGTCAGTCAGCCTATGATTTTACCAAGTATATTTGATGATATTATTGTGAATAAAGTAATTTATATATAACCTATTTACGTGGAGCCTTGTTTTAAATTTTCAATCCTTAGCCATAAAAGTTAAAAATTTATAAATTTTTAACTAAAAAATAATTAATAAATTATAAATTTGATAAATGTTGTCAAAATTTGAACTTTAAATGCTTATAAAAAAAAATTGTGCCTATGTATTTTTAATATTTTTCAACTGCTATTAGAACGATATATCAGGAGCCTTATATTAAATTTTCACGCTTTTTTACCCAACAAATAAAAATTTATTGATACTTATAGAAAAAAAAACTAAAAAAATTGAAAACTGACAATATCCGTAAACAGCTCAAAAAGAGTCAAAATATTTTCAACATTTTATGGTGTATAGAAAATGCTAATATAAACATTCAGTGAAATTTTCAAGTATCTACAGTCATTCGTTTTTTAATTACAATAAAATAAGAAAATTGTTACATGAGAAATCGAGTAAATATCAAATGTTGTAAAAATATAAATTTCAGACGCTCATAAAAGTTTAATTTAAGTTTCTTCTAGACATTTTTTTTTTGATAAAGGTAGACAAACTTATGAGTAATCTTATATTACATTTTCAAATCTTAGATTTAAAAAGAAAAATTTTTATGAATTCTCATCAAAATAATTTGCTATTTTTCATGATTTTTCCGTATTTTGTCAAAATTTGAACTTTAAATGCTTATAATTAAAAACTGTGACTAAGGATTTTTAATTTTTTTCATCTGCCTTTGAAACAATAACCTAGGAGCCTTCTATTAAATTTTCAAGCTTTTTTACTCAACAGATAAAATTTTATTGATATTTATAGAAAAAAAAACTAAAAAAATTGAAAACTGACAATGGCCGTAAACAGCTCAAAAAGAGTCAAAATATTTTGTAAATTTTATGGTGTATAGAAAATGCTAATATAAACATTCAGTCAAAATGTCATGTCCCTACGGTCATTTGTTTTAGAGTTACACCAAAAACCAAAATTTTCTCGAAAACAGATTTTGCGTAAAAATTCCCGTTTTTCCTTAATTTTTCTTTTGTTTTTCACGTCGCTTGTGAAAACTACTGGGAAATTTTTACTTTTGACCCCCCAAAGTACCAACTAGATTCACTTTCCTATCAGAAAAGTTACTATTGAAGAAAATCCAAGCACTTTTACTGTCCTAAAAGGTGATGACAGACACAAAAATAAAAAAAAAAAATAAAAAAATAAAATAAAAAAATAAAATAAAAAATAAAAAATAAAAAAAAAAATAAAAAAAAAAAACACACATCATTGTAGAATCAATACATTCATCGCTTCGCTCAGAATCTAAAAATATGGCATATACATGGACTATATAAACTTAACTCAATTTAGTATAATAATATACTAAATAAAAAACGTAAAAAATATTAAAATGTATTGTTTGCTAATTATGTTAGGACGTTATGTTTACCATCATGGTACAAAATAAATTAATATTTCAAATTCGTAACTATTTTAGACTCTAGTCAATATACACTACCTATATGGCTATATGGCTATCTTACCCAATTATATTATACTGGTTGACCTATAATCCTTCGTTTTTTTTTTTATTATAATGTTTAATGTATACCTATTCATAAAATATACACAGTGGCAGAATTAAAAGTTTGTTCTAGATACTCATAATTTTTCTCTGAATAAACCACAAGACTTCACCAATCTCTAAATAGTAAATAGTCTATACCATGCTTTAGTTTTAAATATTGTTGTAGATGTAACATTTTTATAATTTTATTGCATATTTGAAAAACAAAATAAATGTATATCAAAAAGTAAAAGGTGGACAAATGGTGTAACAAGATACCGTTCTGCTGTAGGTACAGTAATAGTTGTCGAGCACACATCGTTGTAATGGAAGTGTTATATTTGAATACATTGATAAATCACTGTATATTTGTATACAAAAAACGATATTAAGCAAAGACGTTGTGTCATAATTGTATAAAATATAGTCAAATTTAGTAGTTAAAATTTAAATCTAAAATATCTCGTGGCTGTAAATAGCATGACTTTCCGGTGAACTCAATTTTTTGTTATAGTTAAGAAAACTTGTTGGAACCTTCTATTAAAATAATCTTAGCTATGAAAAGAAAAATATTATGAATTTCTAACTGAAAAATAATTTTAAAATTTTAAAAATTTCTAATGGCTAAGAGTCAAAATTGCTTGAAAATATTACCATATTTGGAAAATGGTCATTTTATCATTCAATTATCCGGGATTATTATTTTTGGAATAAAAACAAAATATCAAAAATTGATACATGACAATTCGTTTTACGCGATGATATAATTTTTATTTACCGATTAAAATCCAATATCTTTAAAACATTAAATTCAAATGCTCATAACAAATTAATGTTTATTTCCGGTAAACTTGTTTATGGTAGGAACATTTGAGGCGAGTCTTCTATCAAAATTTCTAATGTAAGCTATGAGAAGACAAATTTTTATACATTTCTCACTATAAAATAGTTTGAACATTTTCGAAATTATGATGAACTTTAAAGTTTAAATGCATATAAAAAATAATGGATAACCTATGCATTTTTAATATTTTTTAAGTTCTATTAATGAAACTTATAAGGAATCTTGCATTTGATTTCTAAGTTTTTTAACCAACTTAAAAAGTTGATATCGAGATAAATTAAAAAAAAATTGGAAATGCAAATATAAATATTTGGTGCAAATTTCAAGGGTCTAAAGTTATTAATAAAATTGGTTTAGCGTAAAAATTACCACTTACTTTGTTTTTCTTGACGCTTTCCAAGACTACTTGGAATTTTCAATTTTGACCTAACCAAAAGTACCAACTAGATTCACTTTTCTATCAGAAAAGATACAGATCTCGAAAGTTGGAGCATAAAACACATATCATATAAAAGCCATATATAATATTAAATGTACCTAGTCATAGGCGCAAATTGGCTACATTTTTTGGGGGGGACTCAAGCCCCCCTCCCTATAGGCCATATTGCTTAGTACCACGGAATATAAAAATTAGTACTAATTACTAGATTTTTAACTGGGGGACTTGACCGACATTTGGGGGGACTTAGTCCCCCCAAGCCCCCCCACCCTATTTGCGCCAATGTACCTAGTATTCATTATATTTAGATAATTTTTACAAATTATTTATATTGATAGATCAATAGCAATTGGTAATTACTAAAATTTTCAAAACATCTAAGCCCCCAAATCTACTTAACCCATTACCAAAGATATATTATCCTTAATACACAGTTATATAACTGGAAAAAAATATCTACTGAATAATTAAATGTGAAGGGGGGGGGGGGGTGTCCTATTTGAAAAATAGATGTTTGTGTTGTTACAGGATCATCCTTAAGTGGTACAAAAAATCTCATGTGTATTTAAAAATTCCAAAAATCAGAACTTGAATATAATATGTATAATTTAAGCATACAAATAGGGTGAGCATCCTTAAATAATCACCCTGTATTCTAGAATTATTTTTATCTGAATTACCTGCCTACAACCAAATATAATTAAAACCGATTTTATTACTAACATACACCTGTACCTACTATTATAAATTCACAATGTATAAAATATTTACATTGAAAATAAGTTGGTACAATGGTAAATAGTACTAAATACCTAACACAATTGATTAATAATAGTGATAATTAATACAATTTTATTTATGATTTTTATAGTCAAAATGATAATTCCTAATCTATAGAATGTGTATACATTGTTCACTGTAAGCATTTGTATTATTATTTATTTGTATAAAACATTCAAACTATCAAATACTTTTTTAAGTACTGTAATTATTAATTAGGTACTTACTCAAATTTTAGTTTCGTTTTTTTAAAAATCATGTAATTACATAAATAAGTACCTAATATTGATTGCATGTTATTTTTTAATGCGTTTATATATTTTAACCTATATTACATATGAGGCCTTCAGTGCAATAACGGACTATAATAGTAGTAGTATTAGTCTGTAATAGTCCATTACTGATTAGTCATTACTATTTAGATATTAGATATTATTTTTACATAAATACAGTTTATATATTTTGGTAACATTTTGAATAGTTTTATAAAAGTTTATTTAGGTATTTATTTAGTAAGTAGGTATTTTGATAATATGTACTGCTGCAATTATACTATTACCGGTAAATATAATATACTAACTATGAATTAAATATTGATACTTAAAGTAACCTATAACCTCATACTAACAACCAATATTAGATTAATACATAAGAAACAATATTAACTTAATATTATAATTCGCTAATCACTATATAATACATAGGTTTACAACTAAACTTATAAGTTATAATACTTCAAGCCATCGAGGTGTGAGCAAGACGTAGTCATAAATATAAATTGTTATTTGTTAATAAGTGCTTCGTTATTTTATTGATAAATACATCATGTATTTATTATATGCGTGGAACTTTATTCTGGCGATTTTGATGGTAAGGGATGCTAACTGTATTGTTATTGATTTATGTCATGGTTATCAAAATCAATCTACCACCTGTTGGACCACAACGCAGCGGTTCGAAATATTTGGAGTAAAGAGAGGCGCAGGTCCGAATGGATGGTATTCAACACAGAGCTTTTCAATGTCCGAACATTGTGGCACTCATTTAGATGCACCATATCACTTTTATGAAGATGGATGGAAATTGGAAGATATTCCACTGGAACGAATGATAGTTGAAGGCAAGTTAAAATAAAATATAGATAATATCTTTTAAAAGAAAAATTCATATTAATAAGATAATCCAATAATGCTTGATTCAAAAAGAAGTATTCGAAAAGATTTAAATAATTTTTAAAGAGGCCAATTTTTGATCTTGTTTTTATAATTTTAAAGAAAAAAAATGTTTTTACTCGTAATTAGTTAAAATGTTGATTGAATGCGATTAGTTTTAGTTTTTAACAGATTAGGTACGTACAGTTTCAAAAGCTGTAGGTTTATGCGCTGAAAATATAAATTATAAGCTCTAAAAATAATGTTATTGTTTTTGTCCAGTTAAATACTAAACAGTAAACACATTACATTCAGCTAATTTTAAAAATAAATATCTTTATGATATTCTGAATGATAAAAATAAGGTCTACAAAATAATAACATTATTCTTTTCAATATGGCAATTTTAATGGTTCAACCGTTGTACGTGGTACATTTCACAGCATAATGGTATTTTTATTCAAACGTTTTACAAAACCATCAAGGAATATTTTGAAAAATAGGTAGGTACCTACTTTTATGTTTAAAGAATTTTGTGGTGTTCAAAAAATGTTTTCAAAAACAGGTGATAGAAATCGTACCGCTCGTGACATAATTTTAAATACGTTTGAATGTAAATAATAGGTGTGCATCTAAATGTCAGTCATGAAGTCAATGGAAATGGTGACTTTTTACTAACAGTCGATCATTTGAAAAAATGGGAACACGACAATGGTCCACTTCCACACCGTTCTGTGATATTGGTCAATTTCGGTTGGGCTCATAAGTTTGGCAATCGTCAACTATACTACAATAATGTTACAGAGCGATCATTATTAAGGTAATTATGGTATTTGGTAACAATAGCAGTACGTCAATTGTCAGTATATTATAATTTATTTTTACACTTGACATAATATACCAATTAACAGTTTATATATACCTAACCTAACCTAATATAGTATATTATGTATATAGGTTATAGGTACCTAACCTAACCTAATATAGTATATTATGTATATAGGTTATAGGTACCTAACCTAACCTAATATAGTATATTATGTATATAGGTTATAGGTACCTACTAGTACATAATATTAGTACATTCATTATTTATATACATCTAGATTTTTATTAATTTATAATGTGTTATTAGTTTACCTATTGTGATTTTTAAGTTTTCCGGGATTGTCTAAAGACGCAGCACAATGGATTGTCAATTCCAAAAAAGTATTCGGCTTAGGAGTAGATGGTCCGAGTGTTGATCCAGGCAAATCAACGTCGTTTGATGTGCACAGGATACTATCTAAAGCCAATTTATATAATCTCGAAAACGTAGCTTTAAATGGTACGGCATTACCATCGAAAGGATTCAAACTTATTATCCAGCCAATCAAGATTGTAGGAGGTACCGGTGGACCTTGTCGGATATTAGCTTTTACAAATAATGCTTTTGAAAAATGATTGAAACTTGACTTTACATTTTCATAAAGAACCTATACGATGATAGTCGGATAGTCATTATCGATCGTTATCAAAATAAGTCATACAAAGTGTAAATTACGCAAAACAATAAGATGTCTTTGTAATTTCTCCTGTATGATATAGATTTAAATATAGATATAACTAGGAACCCACTTAATTTTATTATTTGTATACATAATTACCCCTCTAAATTTTAAAATGATTTTTATATCAAAAATATTTTTTTTTAAATGCACGTTTATTCAGTTACCGGTCTTAGTATATTATATGCATTGTAATAACTAATAACTATTAGAATCATTTATATCGGTAGAGTTAAAGCGCATCATCCTTATATATAGGTACCTATTACTACTCCATAATAGTCGAAATAAATAATACTAGGATGTTTTAAACGTAATAAATATATGCAGACACTGAGAATTGATATACCTATCTATACCAACGTCCTATACCTATTTCTAAGCACAGAACTAGAAGCTATAGAAAACCTACATAGGTAATCTAAAATGGTACTCATGTTTTTACATTCTATTACGCAATACCCGTTGTTATTAGTTAATATTATGCGTAGTAGCCAGTATGCACAATAGTCAATAAATACATTATGTCATATATTATACATTATAATTAATAAAATTACTAGGTAGGTACACGCGTCATATTGCGTTGATGTGTAAACGCTATGGAGGTACATCGTACAAATTATATTACATATTTTATAAGTCAATATCAAATACTATAGTTTTTTTTATAGATCTATAATCTATTAAAGAATCTAAATACAAATACCTAACACAAATCGTATATAGATTTATACATTTGCATATCGCAGAATACAGATGTTGTAAATACCTACACGTATATATCGAATTTAAAATCAAAATTTCTATTAGAACCCCGTTGGCTAATTATTAAACACTAAGGAATAAACGTGACAGTGACGGAGTCGTGATTTCACTGTCTCTTTCGATTATGACAGTAAGCATTCCATTATATAGGTACCTACCTGTATATGCTATTCAACCAACTGGTTTTGAAAACAATATTGAATGTTAAATTGCAATTGAAAGAACAATAAATGATACCTAATATCTGAGCACGGATCTATATTATATATTTATAGATAATATTATCATAATATCATTAGTAATATAGGTGTTTCGGGGAGCGTTTATGTGATGCACAATGATCAAATAATTGTTTATGGCAGGGTTCGTTTAATATCCCATGTACCTAAAGACTATAGTAGTATAGTAGGTCTAATACCTATCTGATTCTGTATAAAAATGTTTCTATCAAAGTTAAAAAATGTTATTAGACTTACATACATAAGTAAACATAAATCAAATAATAAATAGGTAAGGTAAAGTAACCTAAACTATGTACATATTATACTCGTATTTGCAGTAGAAAACAAAAAAAGGTAATGTGATATTTTATTTTTAGTTTAAGGACGCCATACACTGCATGCGGTGGCGGTTAAATTGTGTCCGGACTCATTTTGCCGTAACCGCTACCGCCACCGCTGCAGTGTGTGGGGACCACCTTTACTCACCATTCAGTCACCAGACACCAATTATTATTTTTTACGAAAAAAAATCCAGATTGAGCCAAACCCAGCTTTAAAATGACTTTAACCTTACCCCTAAATGTGAAAATATGAGTTTAATGTATATAATGTACGATGCATGACAACTCATTCCAGGAAATTAAAAATTAAAAATCTGAAAGGTCGATAATGAGTATAAAAAGGGATAATATCGAATTAAGTGCATGTCAATTGTATGCGTTTGAAATTTGAATTGACTCTAGTTTATTATCTTAATGTCTTTGAATCGAGTCCGTATAGATTAGATATCATAACCATCTATATAGTTTTAAATAATTACGTTGACGATGATGTTGCACAGTTAACCCAACATTTGGAGTGATTTTTCAGCAAGTATATTCGGGCGACTAACAGTTGTGAAAGTTTTCACGAAAAATTAAATGCTTTTTTTCATTCAGGACATAATATGTATCGTATTATACATAGAATATTTGTATTCTTGTTGACACTTCTGCGAATACATACATAAAATTACAAAGCAAAGCAACAAAATCATGTAAAAAAACAATTGAAAAGATACAATTTTTATTGGGGCAGATAAGCAAATACTATACAAATAACCAAATTTGCAGATTTGACATTTTAAAATCAGTATCATTTAAATTTTTACCAGCAACTATTTAAATGTTAGCATTATTATATTACATATAATTATTATTTCCATCATTATTTTTAATATTTTTAAATTGATTAACTTTTTTTAATCTTATTATTATTAGTTAAGATTAAAAAAAAAACAGTGTAAGCAATCACATCATTTTTTTGGGAGATTACTTAGCCAACCTCCATGTGGTGACTCCAAAATAATGCTAATAGGCCGACTTTACTCGAACAACCTAACAAGTATTGGTCCGGCTCAACTCCGATAATCCAAAAAAATTAGAGAATTCGATTAAATATCACCGATAAAAAGAATATACCTTTTACCGTACAGGTCACGTATTGTCAATGGCACCCCCAAGGGGGGGGGGGGCTAACATGCTTCAGCCCCCTCACTCTAAATGATTGGCCCCTAACATTTTGGTAATTTTATTAATTATCAACTTTAAAATATGATATAAAAAGTTATCAACTATCTAACCAAGATCCTGCACAAGCGTGTTTTCTGTACATATTTAAAAGTAATTTTGTTTAGTCTTCCCCTCCCCTTAAAAAAATCCCGGGTGCGCCCCTGATTATTGTGTATGTGCGTCTGCGTAATTTATACTTATTAGTTACCTGTACAAAAAGAGATACATTTACCTGTCCCAAAAATACACGGAAATTAACATTTGGCAGTTATATACAGACGATTAATATAGACGATAAAGAGTATAAACAAACAGGCAATAGGCATTAAAGACATTTTGAATTTATCATTTTTTTTTGTTCTTTTATAATATATATTTCAAAACAAATACACTGTATAAAAATATTATAAATTATTTTACACGTTTGAATTCGTGCACACATAGTAACTGCTTATTTTTCTTTTCGAAATAAGTAACCTGAAAAGAAGAGGTGAAACAATGTAACAGTAGATATAATATACGCACGTGTAAGGTGGAAGTGTCATAGCCCACATATCTATAGGTATGAAGGGGAAAAATTCTTATTACTCATGTTGTATCATTTTTTTTTTACTTAATACGTACGCTCATCGATCTCGTTCTTTGAAGTCGGTTTTTAGTTGAAGGCGCATGTCTGTCTTGACGGATCAATGAAAATACTGCGCAAAATTAATATGCGAATATTAATTTAGACGTATTAGTATATAACATTGTTTTTTCGAGGACTATTTCCGCGGCGTAACCAGGTATAAAAACCACGAAGAAAATCTTTGAATTGGAAATCTTTGTTTATTATTGTATAATACAAGATAGGAAAATAAGGCAAACTTTGGAAATTCAAAACTATGATTTTAGAATCTAAAATTAAAACAATAAACGTATTATATAGACAAGTTTATATTACAAAATGACAGTATAATTTGTATTTTATTTTACAAAACAAATCTGGCAAATGAGAGCTTAACCAACAAACCTCGGTATTACATTATAATTACATATTAATTAAAAAATTATACATAGAAATTTGGAAAAATTAATTGTTTACAATTGTAAAAAAACATGAATGCAACATTTATGTTTTTGTCTATTTAAGTTAGAATTCTAGTATGTATAAACTTAATATTAAAATAATGTGATGAGTTTTTTATTAGTTTTCAGACACTGTAATTCTAATCAAACTGTTCAAAAATGTAATATACAAAAATAACTAAAAATATGTCATATTAAATATTATACAAAGATTGATCGTTTAAACTTTTTAACATCACAAAGGTTTTTTAACGGTTTGAATAAAAAAGTTATGGTTATGCCATAACTACTAGTTGAGTGGGCGGACACAATGTCTCAGGGTACGGTGGGTCTTAATGTCTCGTACTGACAATGTACATTTTTTTAAATATAATTGACTAACATTTTATTTTAATCATTTATTAAGTTGTAAAATTGCATCTCTGCCGTCTACTAGATACAACATGTTGAGGTAAAAAAAAGAAGGAATAAACTAATATATAGACACCAAATAGTTCCCATAAAAAATAAAAATGCATATACATATAACCACAACGGGTGTATAAATTCAACGAGGATATCACGGAAAGCATTATTATTTTACAAATTGCAAGACAAAAACATAAAATCATGAATATTTTTTTTTTTGTCCAGTGTACCGAGGAGTACCTGAAGACCAAAACTGGATAGGTACTGACATTTAACAAGCTAAACGGCCAGAGTTAAAATAATTTAATACGCCAAAGCACAATTATTAAAAAAAAAAAACAGTATTGTGTAAATTACCGCAATAAATAACCAGAGTATGTAAAGCAAATTAATTATTGAAATCATATAGTACACATTCAGTTTATGTAGATTTAATATAATGCGGATTGATTTTTTTTTCAATTTAAGATATAAATAATAAATTCGTCATTTTTAAAAAGCATGGAACAAATAGATTTTAGACCTTGAATCTTGATTGTTGTTGATATATTATACACTTCACATTTTCATTTACAAATGATAGAGGTGGGGAGTGGGGATTATTGTATAATATAAAGAGCTATTTTCATATAGACCTATTTATTTTGTTTGATGAAATGTAATCAATAATGTAATCAGTAATCAAGATAAACTTAGGTTTCAGTAATTGATTTATCCAAGAATTATGTTAAATCAAAAACATACTCTTGGTTGTTACTATAGATGATACATTTAATTGGTCCAATTTACAATTATATGTAACTAACACAAATATCAGTCAATAATAGATTTAATATTGAAAGACATTTAATACTGACATATTGGTATTGTATTACTTGTAGTAAAAACTTTCATATTAATAGAAACATAATGTTAACAAATTCCTATAATGGTTTGTTAATAGACGAGATAAAACATTGAACTATTATCATGTTATTTGTTTTTTTTTTTTAAATATATATTAAAAACTAATATATTGTTCAATAATGAATTATTTTTTCATGATAAAGGGATTTCAGTTGATTTGTATAATTGATTTATATTAAACACAACTGAGAAATGCTAAAAATAAATGTCGAACGATGCAAAGCGAGAAATTAAATATAGCATAAATAAATTCCATTGAATGAATCCTATCCAAATCAAATCCCATAATTATTAGTTATGAGTAATCAATGAAAAATTATTGTAGCTAAAATTTGCAATTATTTGACAGTGCCAATGGAAAAAAAATTATAATTTAAAAGGGCAATAATCAATAAAATTAAATAAAACAGCAAAAACTTAAAATATTTAATTATTAATATTAATAATTTCTATTTTATTATAAAAATTAATGAGGGATACAAACATTTACATTTAATTAAAACATAGATTATTTGTTTCTATAGTACATATCTATAGAGATGGATTCAAGTCCATAACCATATTAACATACTATGTATATTTTTTTTTCAAAAGTTTAGAACATTATGTAAAATATTTTTATATTGCCCATATTATTTTTTGGGTTAAATATTAATTTTTATCTAATAATTTTTCTTTGAACTTTTTTCTTAAGTTTTTGTTAAATTTAAATTAATGAATTTTTATTTTATTTGAATTACATAAAAAATACTTAAGTATATCTTAACCAAAAATAACTAAAAATAATAAAATAAAAAAAAATAAAAAAAAAAATAGGCTAGGCTATTTACATAATTTCAAACGCGATAGTTTATTTATGCTGGTGCATGATTGGCGTTCTATCCGGTGCTTTGACCCATATTGGGGCTCACGCAGGTGGTATCATTGAACCGGAGACGCTTCCAAAACAAAGAAAAGAAAAGTTCTTACATAAATTCTCGACTTTGAAGTATTAATATGTGTAAGGTAGGACATGAAAGCTATGGGCCAACACATGTTAAAAAAAGTAAAAATCAATAATACATATATATCTTAGATTAAGTTAAAATCATTTTTGTAACTCCTTCAAAATTACAAAGAGTACCAAATTCTATATAGTTATAAGCTATATGATACATAATTATGTTATGTACATAAAAACCTTGTGTTCAAGTCAACAAATTCTAAAAAAAAAAAAATTAAGAAAAGTAGAATATTTAAGAGCCGAGGTTAATTCAACCATTTTAGTTACTATATACTCCCACCAAAATTACATAAGAAATTAAGCAGTAATATTAATATATTTTATTTAAACAAGAATACTTGAAAAATTTAGCCATAAATATTATTAATACAAATATTTTAGTAATGTAAGGCATGCATTGATAATGGATAACTCTACATGTACACAAGCACACCTGAAAAATTAATTCAAATTGAGTCACAAGAGACAACACTCTCATATTGCTTAAAATTTTCTGGTTATTATTAAGATATCTAAAATATAGAAACTTATGCAAAATATAAAATAAATAGCTCTAATGCCAATTCCAATTTTGCGTGCAAAATTGTGAAAAAAATGCAATGGGTGCCATTTTCATAAACTGACATAGTTAATATGTTTTTGTAGTGTATAAAAAAATTTAAATTAATGCTTTTATTTAGAAAATGGTAGTTGAGGAAAAAAATATTATGTTAGCTGTTGTTAAGGGGAAAACATTTTTGGGGATTTGTTAGAATTAAGTTTGATGGCGATTGCGTCTGGTCACAGATACTGACTTGGTTTGCAAAGGCTGAGTAACAGAAGGCGAGTCAGATGTTGCCATTGCTGAGCTTCGAGTTTGAGTTCTCACTGGTCGCGCTGAACCTGGATCAGCACTATAACGCAATCTTGTTGGTAATGGTTGAATAACACCACCTCCTAATATGATTAAAACCAATAATACCGGTATATTAATAATTATATAGTATTATACTAATTAACATTTAATTAAATAAATAAAGTCACTACTATCAATATTATTATTTTGATATTTGATATATACCCGAACAATTATCCATTGGTACCAGAGGAACTTTGGATAAAAAATTCTTTATTCCACTTTGATCAGCTTGAGCGCGACTATTTAGTGGAACAACGTTAGTAGAAGGAGAGCTACTGTCTTGCATTGCACGTCTGCTATCTTGATGCGAGGCATTCTTTTGATCATCTGATCCACTATATCGAGCACCATTTGCTCCCTAAAATAATATTAATAATCAAACACGTTGCAACTGAAATAAAAGTAGTGAGCTTCTATGTATGTTGGCATCAAATATCTTTAAAGGATGTCATACCCTCATATTAGTAACGCATAACATAAAACATTTTACTTTGTTTATTTGTAATAATTTTTTTATATACATGATTTTATGATATTTTAATTTTAAAGCAAGGTATAAGCATTTAAAAATTAAAACAAATAATACTCACAAATTTCAACATATTCCAATCGAAAATATAGTCGTACGTAAACCCTTGACGATGGAACAACTGCCTAAATAATTGCCTTAAATAAGTAAAATCTGGTTTTTCGGTGAATCTCAATGCACGGCAATATAGCAAGTATGTTAAAAATTCATCTAGAACAATAATTTATTATTTAATACTGGTATTATTATTGAGGATTTTGATTATATTTTACTTGGATATCCTTTGCATAAATCCTCAAATGAAGTTACAATTTTTTTTTCACTGATACGTTCATATTTTTGTCGTTTAGTAGCTGCTTTCAAACCTTGCCATGGCAAAGAACCACGATTAAAGTACATTAATACATAACCAAGAGACTCTAGATCATCTCTTCGACTTTGTTCTAAATAATTATGTAAATATTAATAAAAAAAATATAATACACCAAACCACATATAATTACCTATTCCTAAATGGGTATTTATGGAAGCATATCGAGCAGTTCCAGTGAGATTTTTGTTCTCTCGATACATTATATGTTCATTGGTTCGGCTGTCGCAATATTTCTTTGCAAGACCAAAATCTATAATATACACCAAATTGCCACGTTTACCCAAACCCATTAGAAAATTGTCTGGCTTGATATCCCTGTGTATGAAGTTTTTACTATGTATATACTCTATTCTATCCAGCTGAAAAAAAAATGAAAACACAATTATTAGACATCGATGTTTATTTTAGATTTTAGAGTGATGAATATATTGATTTTTCAATGAGTTTTTTTATTTTTTAGTCTTAGACACATTTTATAATAGAAAAGATGCTTCGATTTTCAAATTTGAGCGTATTTTCTGGAACCAAATAAGATGTACATTTAGGGTGTAAAATGTAAAAATTACTTTTAAAAATAATGGGAATTGCAAAAAAAAAAAATTTGTAAAAACTATTATTATTAAAATTGTTTGATAATCATGGTTAACAAAATGTTAAACCATCTTCGCTCAGAATCATTTATCAATGTACACAATGGTTATCATTGAATTCAAATTTAACATATCTATTACAATGACCTCTACTCAATGCGAGGTACACGTATATATAGGACACCTATGCTGTATAGCAGAGCGTTTGCCCATTTGACAACTTTTTAAATATAAATATTACCAAATAGTATTCAAGAAAAAGTAAAAATAATTTTTATGCTTAATATATAGTTATTACATATGTTTCTTTTTTTAAATTTTAATATTTATAAATACATTTTACACTTAAGTCAGGTTTGATAGAAAATGTGTGATTTGAATCGTTTTAAAAATGTATTTATTTATTTATTTATTTATTCATACACAAATCAATATTTAAATAGCTAAAAAATGACTTTAATTGTGGGGTTTACATCAAAATAGGTTGAATATCTAATTAGTCATTATCTAATTATCAATGTTTGATGTGTATCATACACAAAACTAAGCTAATAAAACAAACTAACTTATTAGAAAAGTAAAAAATTGAAGATGTACTATTATTATAGTTGTAAAATGTTAAGTCAAAATAATTATTACCAATATGAAAAATAAAATTTAAAAAAAGATTAACTCTAGACATAACTCTTTTCTTAAAGCTTGTTTATATATACTATACAATTTGTTTGAGTCATTAAATAATTACCAATTGGTCAGCTAATAGTAGCACAGTTTTTATTGAAAATCTTCTGGAACAAAAATTGAAAAGATCCTCTAATGATGGACCTAGTAATTCCATTACCATAACATTGTAATCTCCTTCGGAACCGCACCATTTTATTATAGGTATTCCAGCTAAAATAAAAATAGGAATTAAAAATAACAATACACTGAAATTGTCAAAAAGTTAATATTGTAACTTACGTGCTCTTGAAAGCATTTTGTAAATTTTGGATTCTATGTGCAATTGGGGATGCCTCGTTTTTATACATTCTAATTTAATGGCTACTTCTTCTCCTGTAGAAATATTTGTACCTACAAAAAAAACCCAAAACAGTTGTGGTAAGATACAAAAAGCATTAGGTAAATGATATACATTTTTTTTTGAGTTTATTTAAAATAGGTTATTTTATTTTGTTAATTAGTTAGAGGTAAGTAACTAAAGAAAAAACATTTTTCCAAAATATGTTTTAACTACCTACTTACATAATAAATAGTCAATAATAGGTAGGTAATTGTATACATTTTATTTATTAGGTTTTATGTTTTATTATAGGTATAAACACAAAATTACACTTTTAGTTTTGTAATACTTATGTTTAAGCCAGTACTATAATTGAAGGTTCAAGTAGGGGTATCGGATAATATGCCTATGAAATTATCAAAATATTCTTATTTCAAACTAACAGTAGACATAAGAATTGCAATAAAAATGATTTTGTTGCAAGTATTACGGATATTAAATTACCTAGGTATCTAAATCATATCATTTTTAGTAAAATAGTGTTATATAGAAATAGGATGTTCAATTAGTACATCATAAAGCATAAGTAGTTTGATTATTTATAAAGTTTTTTAGATTTTATCATACAATAAACATTGTCATGCCATATTTTAATTTTACATTTTTTAACTTCAATTTTTTTCATAATAAACAGAATGCTATGATTATTATTAATTATTATTGTAATAAATTATCTATTTTTTTAACAATATTATTTATTAGATATATTATTTTAATTGTAGGTTAGATGGCAATACTGTATCAAATTAAATCTTAAGAAACCGATTAAGTTATTTATAAATTTATCTTAATTAATAAGGTACATATTTTTACTAAACCACATTTTTAAGAAAAAGTATTATTTTTCTACTCAATTTCAGTTATTTACACATGCGTCAACTAAATTATTTTGCTCACATTCATCTTTGAAAATATATTTTAAATCAATTTATAATTTTAATGGGATACTTTTAGGTCTTAACAAATGAGTCCCATATCAAACTCAAACTTTTTAATGATTACTGATTAGGTAAAAAAGAAATAATGAATTCATCCGACTAAAAATCTAAATTAAAAGTAATCCAAAAAAGTTTTCTCAAACAAAACAAAAAGACAAAACATATGGACATAAAATCATATTAGAAATTGGTAGATTCCACATGACAAATAATTTATTGGAGACAAGGATATGAATGGCAGTACTATACTTGAGTGTGAAAAAAACTTTTACGACTACACGTACCAAACTTATGTTTGTCTCTGTGATTTAAGTATGAACAGGTATTGTAAAACTGAAGTTATCATTAAGAACTGGATGAGTGTTAGATAATGGATTGTTTACAATAGTGGATCGACTAGATCAAGTAGTAAGAAAAGCAACGTCGAAGGTAACGAAACGAAGGACGTAGACAACGGGAAGACCACCAGGTCGATTGCATGAGAGAGGCTAGTGATATCAAGTCAGCGGACTGACAATCATGGCTAGCGTTTGACTGCGACGGAAGAACTCACCAAGGTAGATATCGCCAAACGAACCGCTACCGATTTTCCGTCCCAGCCGGTATTTATTGCCAACCCTCAGTTCCATCGCTCGTCGATCATCTAATACACCCAAAGCGTGGTGCGGAGCTGCTCTGGTGGTGGTGATGGTAGTGATTGTGATAGTGATGGTGGTGGTGACGGCGGCGACAGGAGCAGCAGCAGCAGCAGCAGTGGCTGAGTGGCGGCGACAGACGGATCACGGACGCGCAGCGGTGGTGTCAACAGGACACGGGCGACAGCGGCGACGACGCGACGGGCAAACGTGTGGCGGCTGTGGTCATTGTCCAGTCGTCCATCCAGCAAGGCGCATAGCGGCCATGTTGATTGTGTGTTGATTATAATTTGTCGACTCGTCTCCTCGTCGTGTGCGTGTGAGGTGTGTGTGTGTGTGTGTATGCGTGTGTATTATACGTGTGTGCGTGTCCGTCCGTGGGTACGTGCGTGTATGTGTGTGTGTTGTAGTTGGTGTGCGCGTGTGGCGTCTATAATGTATATAATAGTTATAGTGTGACAAAAGAGCTGCGGAGGAGTAGGAGGAGCCCGACCGCTGCCTCTGGTGGCCTTCTCTTTCTCTCTCACGGCGGCGGTTGTTTCTCTCTCATTTGGGCCTCCGTTGTCTCACTCCCTCTGCCCTCTCCCGTCTCGATCGTCTTTCCGCCAAACTCGTTATCACCGTTCCGCGACGACGGACGGGACGTGGACGGACGGGCGGTCGGTCAGGCTGCCGCAACCGTGCGCGCACGCCGAACAGCTGTTTTCCCTTTTCGCCGCCGTCTGGGGCCACTTCGATTTATAATAATTAATAAAAAATATTATAACATTATTATAATATATATTCTAAATTCTCGTTATGTCGTTTTTTCGGTTCTCTCTTTCTCTTTCCACTTCAGTACGCGATTCTCGTACCCAGCCTGAAGATTTTAGTGTAAAATTATATTATTTTCGTCGTTTTTTTCAGCGATCCATTCGTCTCCGGGCCGAGGGAAATTGTCGTTCGTCGCGTTTTGCCGTTTTCTCCGTCACGGCATCACTCGCGCCCGTCTGCCCGTCCGATCTGCGGGTACGGCGGGTCCCTGACAGAGATAACCGCCGTGATAACGCGCACGTCCTCCGCGACTAGAACGCCATTTTTTTTCACGTTTGAAATAAAACGCGTCGAAATTTAGACGGCTGGTCGATGGTTGTTACACGCAATATTATGTAATAATGTAATATAATAATTATTTTTTACGCATCGACGCATAGTGGTATTATGCGACATTTCCCTTTCCCCCGGTCGATCCTCGACCATATAATACATAATATATTATCATTATTATCGTTTCTCTCCCTGCGGACCATATACGTCACTCATCATCGAAGAAAGGCGCTCAAAATATCACCGACAATACTGTTATAATATATTAAATAAAAATGTATTAATCAACTAATACTTAATATTATAACACCTGGACTACGTTTAAAGGATTGGTTACAGAAAAAAATTACATGTCTCACGAGGCATAGGTATATTATACAGAATCGACTAAAGGTTACATAGGTGCAACAAAGGGGGGCTTGAGGTTGCTTAGCACCCCCCCCCCCCCACCCTCCATCCACCTCAAGAATGACATGATTAATCATGTACTAATTGTACTTATATAGGTATAATAGTATACCTATAGTAGATACACCTACTATGGCAATGGTGAGCAAGTTAATGAAAATAATTAACTGTGGCAAGTTAAGTTAATTCAATTAAATTGCCTTCAGTTAAGTTGAAAGTTAACAAAAAAAAAATTAATTAGATAAGTTTAAGTTGAGATAGAAAATAAACTTAACTTAACTCAGTTAAAAAAATTTTAATTAAATTTTTTTTTCAAGTTGGGTACAATATTTTTAAGTCATAAACTGCACTAGACACTAGTAGATATTTTGATTTAAACCAACATTTATCAAGATGTTTAACACCATAGTGTAAACAATTAGACTATTATAAATTATAATATATATAATTACCAAAATTGAACAGTCATCGAATCGGTATAATATATTGTATTATTGTCTATAGTTGGTTTCGCATGACACGAAAAGAAAATTAACCTTAACTGCACGACAATGGTATTTAACTATAAAAAGTTAAGTTACAACTATAAACATTTTAACTGAATAAATCAATAAGTTAAAAAGTTAAAAAATAACTTTTTAACAAGTTAATGTCCGTGGTTACCAATAAGGTGCACCTTTTCCTACTATAGTGTATTAAAATGAGTGTAATATATTATGTATAGCGAATAAAAAATAATTAGGTATATATACGAGATAGCTTCCGCTACTATATATGACATATAATAAGAAAAATTTTAGAACTTAAGTTTAATTATCACTGTTATATTTTAAAAAAGATTTAATAATTGTATACAATTAAAAACTGATAAGATATAAATAGGTATACTTGCAGCCATAATTAATATACATTTGCAAGTAAGACAGGATAATTGCTTTAATAATATAGATAGTTATACATATTATTAATATTTTATTAAAGTAATTTATTATTATTATTGTTAATTGTTATTGCTAAAAATATTGTAAATTGAGTAATTTGTATGATTTCAACACCCCCAAAATTTGAGGTCTAGTATTACGCATTTACGCCTATATCTATATGTATATTTATGTGTTATAATATAACGCATGCGTGTGCACGTGTGATCAAATTTTAATTTAAAAGTTAAAATTATAAAAATACTTTTGAAAAAGAAGTACCTATATATACGTGCATATATTCTTCTATATACTTATATAACATATATAAGACAGGAATTCGATCGGTTGCTGTCGTTCGCGCTCAATATAGTATGTTTAAGTATAAATTGAAACAGAGTTACACACATATATATAATATAGTATATATTATATGTATTTATACATTATAGGTACATAAAAAATAAACTAAATAAAAAATTATGGGACAACTTCAGTTTAGTGTATGCCCGCATGTTTTTAATTCATTTTTTGTTCTTCCAAAATATTTAAAAAAAAATCGTTTTATTTTTTTGTATTTAATTGTTATGTTTTTAATATTATTTATTACCTTATATTATATTAACAGTGCAGTAAGTAAAAACAAAAAGTCTTAAAGAATGGGGAATGAATAAGTAATAACAATATAATATATACCTAACCTATATAGGTTCATATATATATTTTTTTTTTATTGGTCTATAGAGCCCGGCCACTATTATGGACATTAGCTATTGTGGGGGTTACGGTTGTAACGGTAAACTTAGGCCATTGGGTGGTTTTTTCAATTGTGGGGGAGGGTACTGTAGGTTTTTGGTAAACACGTGTGTTTGGTTTGGCAGAATTTCAAATTGGGCACCCGTAGGTTTCTTTTTTCTGCCATGCCTCTCTCTCTACTTTCTAGACAGTATTGCCTACCCAGAGAGAGGATGAGCCGCCCATGGTCGAAATTTGAACCGGCGACGGTACGCGTAGGAACCGTACTCCATAACAATGTATTTGTTACTCCTATTTATGAGTGTATTAATTATACACATATATTTATGAGTCAATTTCGATTTTTAACTGAAGAATAATTTTATTACGTTATGTAAGTTCCAATATATATTTTGTTGGTATTAAAAAATATGTACCTAAGTACGATGGGAAATATTTGATTATTCATAATAATTTGAAGACTGTGTTATGTTGATTTAGAAAATCACAAAAGGGGGAAAATTTAAAAAGGAATCAAAAAAATGGTAATATATTATTAGTGGAAACTCGTCGGTTAAGGTTGTTCTAGTTAGTCAGAAAAACATCGTATGCTGAAATTATGGAACAAAATTAACAATTTTGATTCTTTCCACGATTCTTCAATATATATATTTATTGTTATGGTCTATACAAAATATATTGTAACACTCTTAATTCACAACACTCTATGCATATTTCACATATGATTTATACTTATAACTTAGACACTTAGTACTTACTATTGTCAATTATGTTGTTATTCTATTTGTTACTATTCAATTCATGTAACTACCACGCGCTTCTATTACGCTTCTTTATACCGCCCCTCGGGTTCACCATCACTTCCGTTATAGTTCCTCCGCGATCATCGATTCGGAAGTCACATTCTCCGGTTCCGATACCCTCTTGGGAACCCCGATCTGCAGCTTCACTTGCCCAACCCCGCAGAACGAACAAATGTTGGTGGTCACTCACGGGCGGACCAGTTTCTCGGACGACGTGGCCGGCAGCATTTCCATATTCGGTGGTCCATCAGCGATGGCTGTAACAGTCGATTTTTACCCCTCCCCCCCTCGGTAAGAATAACCTAGTATATTTTTACCGGGGGTAAAAAACCTATAGAATATTTATACCCCCGGTAAAATTATACTAGGTGTAATTTTACTTTCATCGTAAAATTGTAGGTACGTCAGTGGGTAAAAATATCCTAGCATATAATTAGCGATCTGTTAAGTATAATACTAGGATATATTTACCTACCAAGTCAGAATTATATTTCTTAAGATATATTATAATTTATTTCTATAAATCGATCTACAATTTAGTCAAAACTACAACTTCAAAAGTTGATAAAAAAAAAAAAATGTGTCCACGTGTTTTGTATATTTTTAAATTAAATTAACGAGTACATTTTGTACTTATATGAAATCTTGTATTAAATTGTCATACTTTTTGACTGAGAATAAACAAATAGATATATCCAACTATGAAAAAAAACCTAAAAAAATACTTCTAAATAACTTAAAATTAGCCAAATATTTTGAAAATTGTATAATTAATAGCAAATTTCAAGTTGCTATATTTGCTATGGCAAACTATTTTTGAACTACAAATAAATCGTAAAATTTATATAGAACCTTTTATTGAAATCTCTGGTAAACATTTATAATTGTTTAATTTTTTAAATAGTTAAAAATGTGTTACTTTTTTTCCTATAAAATGAATATTACTATACTTTTTGTTAAAGCTTAACAAATAACATGGTACTATAAGTCTTGTAATTTTAAAAATGGATGTTGTGTAATTAATTTCTATATAGGTATTTACATATTTTAATCAATGATTATAGTACAAACAAGATTACCCACAACATTTTCCAATAATCATTTTAAAGTTTACTCTGGTATAATATCCTCTAAATTGTAATAAACAATAATCAAATGCATTATTAGAATATAATATTATATATTTTAAACCGCGATCGTTAATTATATGCTATAGTATAATTATTTTACCCCCCTGATGAAAAATTTTCCACAATGCACCAACTAGATTCACTTTCCCATGGAACAAGATACTGAAGTTGAAAATCGAAGCATTATTTCAACTACTTATCGTGTATCAAAAAAAACATAAAAATAAAAAAAAATATATCATCGGAAAATCAATATACATTCATCGCTTCTCTCAGAATCTAAATGGTGAACAAGTTTTTTTTTTTTTTTGGTGGGGGGTTAGGTTTAAATTTTTTCACATATAAACATATTTAATTATTTTCCTGAAATTTCTGGGGGGAGGTTTTATCCCCCGCTGCAGCACACATATTTAACTAGCCTGACAGGACAATATAGGCAAATGGTAAGCACTAAACAGCTCACTTAATATTATATTTCTTTCGTTATGGAATAGGTAAAACTGGTAAAGGATGCACCCGGTAAAAATGATGTACATATAGGTAACCCACTAATATATTATTGTTCTATCATACAATATTATATATTATTATGATTCAGTAAAATTGTGTTTAGTTTTACATTTTAATATAGGTTACATGTACGAATCTATTAATGCGGGCTGTGCCTGTAATAAATATAATAATGTAGGCACAAGGTTATATACTTTTGTCTGTCGTACACGTGCAGAAGCGTCTGCCAGTATAAAACCCAGACTTCTTGCATTGAAATAAATAATTTTATCATTTTTCATTTCATCAACATCGAACATTCATATTTTGGTTTAATATTAAATAATTAAGACCAATATGTTTTAAAAATTATTGATACTATCAATGTATACAATACTATGTATGTCTTTTGAACAATTAATATTCAGCGCCCACCGGCCCACTAAATCCAAAATAAATTGTCAGTCACAGCGAATGAGCGAAAGAACCAATTTTGCTGCACCCGTGCCTGTGTGTATGATTTCAATTTAGTTACAGAAATATTTACACTTAAACACTGTATATTACTGTAACACAAAAACGTTTTTACATTGTCCATTGGTTGTCGTCGTTTTTGACACCAAGACGGACGAAATATTTACCGCGATCTAGGGGAAAATATTTGAATTTATGAAGTGTAAAAGTCATAGACCTATAAAGTAATTAATAGGTTAACTATAGTTAATAGGTCTATGGTAAAAGTACAATGTAAAAGATTTTTTTATTATGCATTAATTACTTCAAGCCGCGATTTAATCGTGCTTCAAGCAGACAACAACAGATGTTGTAACTTGTAGCAGCTGTTTTTCTTACGAAAAGGACAAAGTGATAAGACATTCCGTGATATGAGTAATTCATGATATTATCAAATATGTTCATCGTCTTTTATTTGGACTTATAGAAATAGAGTATACAGTTGAATATTACTGGAATTTTGAAACCGCACTTTACCGTAGGCAAGTGACTCTAACCATTTTCTACTACACAATTCAGTCATGTTGTCAAAACAGTTATGGAGGTCGTTCGCCGCAAGGAACAAAATCGTAAATGGCTTATTAAAACACAAGTAATGTTGTTACATTTTACTTATAAATCAATTTTATGAGCGGTTAATCATTTTAACACTGGTTTTTAGTGAAAAGAAAACCCAGTCATCATCGATAGTCACTCGAAATGCATCCAATAGAAATTCTGATATTGATGCAGAGTTGAATAAACCTGTGAAATATACAACAAGTCCCGCGCACGATTGGAAGGCTCAATATTCTCGTATAGGAAGCAAGGCCGAATTTGGTCCATGGTATGAACCCCACGCTGTCAGTGCAAGCTTAATTTTATTTATGGTATATTTTTTTATATTACGCGAAGAAAATGACCTTGATTTATTGCTGGATAAACCGTTGTCAGAGACATTAAAAAAGGAATAATTATTTAATTATTTTAGAATTTTATTAGGTACCTATGAATACATTTTAAATAGACCAATAAGTCATATTATGTACATTTGTTTTGATTTTCAATAGTATATTTATAAATTTGAATATGCCATAGGTTCATACAAAATAAAAATTATGTAATTATAAATACTAACATGTGTATGTATATATTTTATTGAATCTGTAAGCTTAATAAAATATCATTTGATGAATGGTTCAATCTGAAATAAAATGTAATATTAACTCTAATACTTTATATTTTTAATCAGGTAAGATTAAAATACAATACACCTAATAACAAATAAGACTATAAATTAGAAAAATATTTGAAATGATTTAACCATTTAAGTATTAAGATTATAAAGGGTGCGCACAAAATAGTCAGGGAAGGCCGTTGACAACTATGTGAATTTTTTTTATGTGTACACAATTTTATGGATATTTTATATAATGAGATGTTATTGTGTTGATATATCTAATAATATTTAAAAGCGTTATAGGTATGTTATACTTACTGAATTAACCATAAACATTTGATTTCTAATTATAAATTCATCTTTTATAATATGCTTGGTAGTTGGAATGGAAGTGTGACTAGTAACAAATAGTTACTATAAAAAAATAATGTAATAATCATTAATTTTAATAATGTACATTAGTAGATAATATTATGTTAAGATTATTATTTGTAAGTGATAATTTCTGTGATTATCTTATGTGTTTAGTTTGTTAATTTGATGGTACGAACCACGAGTGGTAGTGTTTAAAAGTATGTTAACCCGTGACCACTGCACCTGAATAATTATTGGAAACTTGGAACTGAACTAAAGTTTAGACCATAGACATATTAATAAAACATTATTATTAATATGCCTGTATCAAACATGAATACTAATAATATTATCTATAACTACCTTACTGAGGTATAGTGTCTATGCATATGGTCAGGGGCGCCCGCAGAAAATCAGCTCAGTGGGTGCAAAATTAAATTTCTGCTATACATAGATAGTCACATATTTACATTATTATACATTAATTTTTTTGTTCATTAAAAAAATCCCAGCTGGCGCCCCTGCTTATAGTTAAGATTCTAAAAACATTTTTCAATCAGTTAAATATTATTTGTTTTTCATTACCAAAGTAGTTAGTACATAATTATATAAACATAAATTAAACAAATAATTAATTATTTAACATTTTCATAATCAAAACTATGATAATATAAATATTTATTATGATTATTTTATCTTCAATGGTACACTGTTAATCTGAACTTCTGACATCCAAACTTAAATTATCATCTGTAACACTTAACATAACACTATGGGCAAATAGGACAATTAAACAAGTTTTTCTAGTACCTAATTGATGCTGGTGGAGAAACAATACCCCAGCTCTCGTCCTATCGATACCACAAAAAAAAAATGTACCTTTAAAAGAACATAATGTTCTAATATAAGAACAAATATTGTATAACACTAGTCACAAAACAATTAATAATAAATGTTTTTGTATATTATGTTATAAATAAAGCACCGAAGCAATGGATAAATTATATATTCGTCACAAAATACTGAAGAGTGAAGATCAATATTTATTACATGCCTACCACCACCATTTGTACAGTGGTGTGACTAGGATTTTAGGGCCGTTCTTACAATGTCCAGTGAAAGTTAACGGACACTTAACCGGTGGAATTCTGCCGGTAATAAAATCTGTTATTAGTCGGTTAACGCTAACAGTATTTTAGACTTAAGTGCTTATAAGTTTTAATTTATTGTAAATATTTTCTGTATAAGATGGTCATGGTGACTTGGTGTTTAGTAGTGTGTAGATTGTTAATAACAATTTTATTTATAGGAAATAATATAAACAGATGTATTAACATTGCTGTTTCTATCAAAAAAAATGTCTATTGTAATGGAATTATTGGCAGTAACGTTACATATAATTATTAATTTCAATATAATATATTATTATATATTACTAGCTGATCCCGCTGGCACTTTGTTGCCCGTTAAATGTACCAATTCTATATGACTCAAACTTTGTTCAATTCGTTATTTAATATTCGGTGTATGATGTATGGTGTTTAAAATTTATCTTAACTTTTCTGTTGCCCGGAATAAAAATTCTGATTCGCAGCAGTATATTATCAGGTAGGCAATCTACCTGCGGTAGATCGCTGATCCTGTGCTGTTTGTACGTAAATGTATGATTTAACTCTAAAGTATCAAAATTTTACCAAGTTTGTCATTTTAACTTAATTCCACCTTCGGAGGATTAATATAATCAATTAATACAATTTTGAGATTTACGATAGAAATTTTTCTTTTTTAATGGTTGCTATGGGTTATATAATATATAGATAAAAATAATTGTATAGACGTTGTTGTTGTTTTTGGCCATGTCGCCAGGTTTGCATTTAAGAGGCCATAACTCCGGAACCACTTATCCCACAGTGTACAAACTTTACAGAAACCATCTACATATCAATTTTAATATGCCCTGAAATTTTTATCAAAATCGGTTTGGTGGATCTTGAGTTATAAAATTTATTCAAAATGTACACTTATTTTTATATATATAGATTTCCAATATACTTTAAAATATATCAATCATTGGTAGTAGCCAGTAGGTACCTGTACCTCGTACCTACACAAGTTAATCCATACATATATTATGAATATAAAGCACTGAACTCTATACAGTATACAGTTCAGTGATGATATAAAGTGTACACTTGTACCCCTACTAAAATATATATTGTGTAATTTATTGAATCTTGTTTATTAATGTGATGCAACTGCCATATTTAATCCCACTTAAGAAAATATAAATTAATAAAATCCTTATTGAGGACAGCATTATCCATGATAAAATGTATTTAATAATAATATCTATATTAAATTTATATTTATGATTATGGTATATTATGAGTAGGTATACTGATTACAACATCTCTGACTGTGTTTCTTTTTCAAAAAAATGTGTTTTACTACTGATCCAGACAGTAAATAGATGCGTATTGCAGCAGCGTATATTTTATAAAATAGGTGAAAAATCTCATTCACTAAAAATGGTTCACTAGAGTACTAGACCAGTTACTGTTAAGAGGACTTTACACCGGCATGATGACGTGTTCTTCACTTCACCCGTCTATTACCAACGTAACAAATCTTACAAAGAATCTATTTTACTCTGTTATTTTTAATACTGGAGTTAATTGAACTATTATCAAATTTAAAAGTAAAAATATTATCTATATAGACCCTATGGAACTTTGTAAGTTGTTTGTTGGTATTTGATTTTGAATCAAATTAGGAATATTTTTAAATTTAAGAACTGAATTTAATACAGTAACTGTAGTAGTTTATTTATTTAAAAATTAAAATATAATAATTATATTGTAACAAATTATTTAGGTACATTAAAGGATGACTTCTATCCTTTAGTTTTGAAAATGGGCCAACAGCTTATGTAAATTGACCAAAAAAGCATCATTTTTGATTATTTTTAAGGTTGTCCAAATGTTGTTCTTTGTTAAATTCTTTGGTTAGAGTCTAGTACATGAACTATCAATTTTCGGTCTATAACTTGTATTGAACTATGTCAACTATGTAGTCGAACTTGTATCATAATATAATAATACTATGTTGAAAATATGAGATCAAATTTTTATTAAAATTAAAATTGTTGAAATAAATACTTTTAGAACTCACCTTAAAATATAATTTTATATAAATTTAACTATTTAAGTCATCAAAAATATTTATCTTACTTATCTAACGACAAAAAGTTTCTTTCTCCAGAAGTCATCTAAAACAGTTACGTTTTAGTGGTAGGATCTCTATCACTATTTTCCCTTCAATTGTCAATCTAGATGAGAAAATAAATAAATATGAATATTATGTCTAGATTTAACAGTCAGTTTTCCATAGTCTTTCTTTATTATGGGATGTCATTTCCGGATCAATAAAAAATTCCGAGTGGTTGACATTTTGTGAATGAATGCATGTCTATTGTCCATCAGATACTGAGCATAGCGAATTCCCAGCACTTTTTAAATACATAATTGCAAATAACCGGAAGACCAGTTTTTGACAAAATCGATTTTATTTTTTTTTGTCGTAGATAAAAGTGTAAAGACTTGACATTTTTACTGGATATTTATAGACATGATAATATAATTTTAAAAATATTTTGACTGAATTCGTGCTAATTATAGACATTACATTTTTTTTTTGAAGATCAAAAATACATACTTATGAATTATATTTAAAATAAGCGTTTTAAGTTCAAACTTTGACGAACAAGTATCTCCTTAGCTCTGAATTGTTTTTCGTATACAATAAATTTGAATTTCAAACACATCTTGTTACAATGGGCTACACAGTGACTGTATTGTCTGTATTACTACGAAGTACATTCAATTCTGTGTGTAGCAGAAGCTAGTTCCAGCGGTTTAGGCAGGTATTTACATTTTTAATATCAGCAAAATTTGAATTTATTGATTGGTGTATGCATACCATAATATGGCGTGTCCAGTAGGTTCGTATATTAAGTATTTTTAATTAAAATATACGTATTTATCTATACCATTTACTTGAGTTAAGGTGCAGTTGGATACGTGATATATGACTGTGTTTTCACTTTTAACCTTCCTCCATCAAGTCCTCGCAATAAAACAATTCTAAAAATATATTAATAAATGCATGTAGGTACGTGCTTTCCAACAACATTATGTGCTATATTTTTAAATGCACTGAATGAAGTCCTAAAACGGTTTCATCAAGTTCAGTTGTGGATATTGTATGAATACGTAATGTCTATTAATTGTATATATTTTATGTTCATTTTTTAATTTTGGAGCAGCCCGATATTTGTATTTAAAAATATATAAATGTGCAGACGTGCACGTAATAAATTGATAATTAATAACTAAAGACTTTTTGTTAAAATGAGGAGGCAAAATTATGTAAACTATATTTTTTTGTGTAGGTATTTAAACTTATATATTTTACATTTCGATGAATTATTAATAAAAAAATCCCCTTAGACTTAAAATATGAAGGAATTAATTTATATTTAGTTTTCTGGAATCCTTGTAGGTTTCTTCAATATTTGTTTTACAGTTGTTTCAAGTTCTAAATTGTCTAATAATAATCCATTGCTTATATTACATACGATCACTTAAACAGGTGATTTAACGAAAAATTTGACGACAGTTGTAGTTGTTAAATACAATTCGAGGAATTTTTTTTATCCCGTGTGCATTATGCGGTATGAACACTGTATAGATTATTTATCTACAACGAATAGTGATTATAAGTAAGTGCATGCAAATCGAGAGTCATCTCCAAATATTAATTTCTGTTTTTAGAGACGAGTATATTAAAAATCATGAATAAGTATCACGTTTAATCTGGTCGCATATTTTAATCCTTACACGAAACTTTATACCTATTACTATAATATACCTGCCTAATATTATTTGTCTTGTATAGATATTATGGATTCAACAGTTAATTAATTATTTCTTATTGTATACATTCTATAATACGTAACTGGGATATTTATATCAATATAATTTGTTCCTTGCGTTAAGGCTTTCTTCTATTGTGCTCTACTTCTATGTTTGATTAAACTCAGTACATTTTCAATAAGGATGTGACGCATTTCCTAAAGCGCACCGTCGAAAAAATTAGGTATAGTACCTAATAGACGTATAGTTGTTGCAGATTGCAGATGGTCCTAATAAATAAGTTGCAATCCATTCCGTATAGTAATGTATGGCTGTTTACCTGTTATAGTTACTAGTTAGTAGTTTTAGTAGTAGATATAATTTTAATATTTATTTTTTAAACATTTTTTTGTCATTATATATTTTACGTGAGCAGAGTCTAGACTAAATTACTTACCCACTTAAACGAATACGATTGCTCTGATTATTTCAATGTTGGTTCATCTTTAAAACTTTTCCAAACTCTGTGGCACATGTGAAAGTAACCAGCGTATTATACCTAACGTTTATTGATACTTGATAGGTACCTAATTAATATAACATTTTATTTGGGTTGACATTATTAATTATTGTCTTAGTATCTGTTATTATTTTTTTAGATATTATCCGAATTTAATCATCTGCTTATGTAAAATATAAATAATTAATTTGATTTTTAGAATTTTTAATTTTTGTCATTATGATTTAATTTTAATTTATTGATAAATTCAATTTAATATTCCAAGCGCGTATGTGAATTTGGGACAGTAATAAAGCTTAAAAGTTAGCATCTCGGTATATTCCATATGTTGAACAATATGTCGTAAGTCATTTGTTTCGTAGCAAAAAAAAAATATGCGAAAACAGTGAAATTTATGTCACATACCTAGGTATAGGTTTTAACATAATCTTGAAAATTAAAAAAGAATAATGCATTACTATAATATAATGTTGTTCTGAAGTGAAAGAAGTGGACGAGTACCTAAATAAGGAATCTTTGACCGGACAGCTTTTTTTCTATTTACTATTTTTTAGTTTTCTTTTTATTAATTTTGTGATATTGTTGATAGCGTTTTTCAAATAATATGAACAACGAACATTTTTAGATTATAATTTGGTGTTTAAATTTAGATTAATGATAGTTTGTTGCCACAATGTTATATCGTAACATGTAAAAGAATTAGATTTTAAAAGACTTCAGACACGTTTTGGTACGTTGGAAAGATATTCTGAGGAGGGGGTTACAAATCATAATCGATATAAATTAAAAATTTAAAGTTACTATATACAAGTAAGACAATTTTTTCGTAAATCACTTCTGCGTGGAGGGGGAGTGATGAAACCCATAGACAGAGTCATAAAATCAGATATACCTAATACCTACTATTGAATACCCGTATAGATAGTGTTATAATATTATATATTATTACTATCTATACTCAATAGTCAATGCTAATACAGTCATATACCTAGGTACAATGTACCTATAGTAAGTTCCTAGTTATAGTGCATCTGTGATTCCGAGGTGCATCCTTATTCTATGGTAATTCATTAATTCTTTCTACACTTATATTATACACTTAATATTTCTGTTATATAATATGAATTAATAATAATAATTATAATAATTGCTTTATACTTAAAATATATTTTTAATTCCTGTTTATTAAGTGCCAATGTCGATAACCTTTTGACGTAAGGAATATAAAATTGTATAGCAAAACCTTGTCCATGACAAAATACAATGATATGCATGATAGATGGATTTCCGGTTTCCTATTAATACTAAATAGTTAAGAGCATGCGTATCAATGAAAACAAATTATCGTATCAGAACGGTCTTTATTATTTTCCGAGCCATCCATACATAATATATCATATATCATACGTGTGGATATTTTTTTCTGTTCTAGTAAAAAAAAAAAATGAATTGACTTGCCACCCGTAGTGCTATGATATTATTAAAGTAATAAAATTAGATGAGATCACAGGTCATATTAATATATTATACAACATATAAATATTTTATATTATATTGAATAGATGTATGGTATTTTTTTTATAGATTTTTTACATTCCATGATCTACACTTCCTTTTAAACTTCCGATATTTAAAGTAAGTGTGATTTGTTTCATTATAATACGATTTAATTATTTTAAAAGGTAATATTAATATTGACATGTCCATCTCTATATATATTTGAGTGTAGGTAGTTGATTGCAAAAAATAAATATAACGATATTAATTATTTAATTAATACAATATTAGGTACAAGCAGATATCTAGATTCTAGGCCATCTAGCCACTTGTAAGTTTGTATAATAATTAATAATTAATTATTAAATTGAACGTTCAATAAAATGTATTAGGAAAACAATTATTTTGCAACAAATTTAAATTATAAAACTTCATAATAAATTAAAAGGATAAAATTAAAAAAAAACAATTATTGACGAGGTATTTGAACGAATGACTATATTTTGTTGTCTTGCATTCATATTTGTCGGTAAATTTATTCAACTAAATTAACTCGACTGTGGCTTTTATTATAAAAGAAAAATTAAACATCGATAGAAAAGGAAGATTTGTTTTATATTTATACCTAATTATTGAATAATAAGTGGATAATAAAAAACTATAGACGCACACACGTACTCTTATTTACCCCAGAGCGAGGGCCGTAGCCCGTAGACATGGTGGTATATGGCAGGGGCGTACTCACGTGGGGGGGGGGTGATTAGGGTGTCATATCCCTAATCAAATCCCTAAAAATCATTAACTATTCTATGACAATATATATGTATGAAATAACCTCTATATTGTTATTTTCTTAGATCATAATATCATATTATATAAAAATATTATAGAAAATTGACTGAACTGATCTTTGTTTTTATGTTGACAATTTCACAATTTTGTGGGAAATATCCCACCCCCCTATAAATTAGAAAAAGCTGTACACGCCACTGGGCTGTAGGGGGTTCAACCCTTTTATTTTTATTTAGTTGACTGGTGTTTTTATACTTAAAAATAAAATGTTATACTAATGAGTCTTCAGTATTTATAATACCTATACCTAACATACAACATAACGAACTAATTAAATTAAATTATGAGTGAAGCAGAACTTTTGTTTTGTCATAGAATACGTAGTTATAATACAAGTAGCCAGGTAGGTATTGATATTAAGGTTAGACTTGAAAATTAATTATGATTGGCATTATTATGGGCAAATGGGCCCGTAATTACCTTTTTTGTTGTAAGCTCAGCGAGGAAATTGCAAGTACCTAAATGAAAAAGGACGATAGTAAATTCGATTTTCACTGCTTTAAAATATAATAAACAGGACATAATTTAATCTGAAAATAGTGAATAACGTATATAACATTTATATTAAATTATTTAAACTTATAAATTTTTTTAAAAAAATAATTTTTGGAGGATAATGAGAATCACCTCCTCGTACGGTGTCCTCTGGGTAATGCTGAATGAATCTTAAAAATATTATAAAATATTTATATCTATAATTATTAATTAAATATGAAAAGGTTTGGGCATATTATTTTTATGCAGACCGAGTTTACAATCACCCATTATAATACATTATTAATTATAGGTACACTCTGTAATTTTTTTTAAATCTAGATACCTATTCATTAATCATATAAATATTGGAAAAACTACGAACAACACTTCAGTAAACTAATCCTTGCTTTGTCAATGCATGGTTCAGATTTGAAAATCAAAACGAGTTTTAAATTTTAATAAGCACATTATTGCACGTCACTCGTCAGTACTTGTGTATTCTAAATGTTGGTACCTATACAATTTACTTTTTGGCATGACCTTTCTGTAGTTCTATAAATATTAAAATGTATATTGAATATAGATTATTTTGTGCGATAATTCATCCGATAAAAACGGCACAAGAAAAATCTGGTGCACACGAATTTCCTTCCAAACCTATAGCTGGTAAGTGACCTGTTTTTACTCCGATTGCCTCCAATTTCCTGTGTTTTCGTATATGATTCTAGCTACTATTTGGGTGTACTTGGATTGACCCCGTATCATAACCATATTAAAATCAATATATGAAATACTTTATCGTAATATTTACTATTATATTGATTTTCGTAATATTATGTTATAATTTATAAGCAATATTATTTTTATTTTCGCACATCGACAGACGTAACAATTTTAATTTAGTACAGATTTAAGTTTGGTTTTCAAAAAGTCTAGCAAATGAAGTAAAATGATGGTCGTGTACCAGAAAGGTTAAGCTCAGACGTTTTTAACCATATAATATAGAGTCACGAATGATTTTAAATGGGTCGCCAATAAATTAGTTATAAAAAGATGTGCAATTGGGTGTCGCTCTGCTGTACAGTAGGTTGCAAGTGGGTCACTGTAATGGATGGAGATACATTTTAATTCAATGATATAGTATCATAATATACGAAAAACGATTCTGAGCGAAGACGGCCATAGTCTTATAGTATTACTAAGTATTTGATGATATTAATATTTGAATAAAGTAATTTATTTACCAATTTGCATGGAAACTTGTTTTAAATTTTCAATCCATAGCTATAAAAGTTGAACATTTTATAAATTCTTAACTACAAAATAATTTATAAATATTAAATTTCATAAATTTTGTTAAAACTCGAAATTAAAATTTTCATAAAAAAAAATTGTGTAAATGTATTTTTATATTTTTCAACTGTTATTATAACAACATATCAGGAACCTTGTATAACATTTTCAAGCTTATTTACCCACCCAACGAATAAATGTATTAACATTTATAGAAAATAAAATTAAAAATAACCGTAAACAGCCCAAAACGACTCAACATTTTAACAAGTATAGAAATCGATAAAATAAACATGGTGTAAATTTCAATTGTCTACAGTTATTGGTTTTTGAATTACAACAAAAAAAGAAAATCACTACATGAAAAATGTTGTAAAAATTTGAACGCTCATAAAAATTTAATTTGACTTTCCAGTTGACATTTTTTTTTTTGATAAAGGTTTAAAAACTTATGAGAAATCTTTTATTAAATGTTCAAATCTTAGAATTAAAAAGAAAGATCTTATACATTTCTAACTCAAAATAATTTGCACATTTTCGTGATTTTTATGCAATTTGTCAAAATTCAAAATTCAAACTTTAAATGCTTATAAAAAAAATTGTGACTATGCGTATTGTATTTTAAATATTTTTCTACTGAAATTATAACAATGTATTAAATTTTCAAACTTTTTGACTCAACGGATACAACTTTAGAAAAAAAATTATATAAAAATTGGAAACTGAAAATATCCGTAAACAATTCAAAACATGGTACAAAAATATTTTGAAAACTGTATGTCTGTATGGTGTTTAGAAAATGCTATTATACACATTCAGTGAATGTTTCATGTATATTTACGATAATTTTTTTTAGAGTTACACCAAAAACCAAAATTGGTTATTTCAAAAACCTATTTTGCGTAAGAATTTCTGTTTTTCTTTAATTTTTTTATTTTTCCCGAAACTTTTGAAAACTACTGGGAATTTTTAACTTTTGACTTCCCAAAGTAACAACTAGATTTACTTTCCTATCAGAAAAGACAGTGTTGAATAAAACCTAATCATTTTACTGCCCTAAAAGGTGATGACAGACACAAATTAAAAAAATTAAAAATTAAAAAAAAACCTATCATTGTAAAACCAATACATTCATCACTCCACTCAGATCTAAAATGCTGATGATATAAGTAATATAAGTAAAAAAACCAAATTAATAAACGAAGATTAATAGTTTCTTTTAGTCATGGCAGTAGGTAATTAAAAAAGTTATAGTGGGTGGGTGGGTAACATTATTTTCAAAAAGGTCGGAAGACAAATTGGGTAAGTATCTTCGCCCTTCGGTCACCAACTTTCCAAAATACAAAGGTTGAGAACCGCTGGTTTAGCTTATTAAATTATTTTGTTTTCACCCAAGTTTAGCTATAACCTTAGTTTCTGTTCATAATATTATAAAATAATTAATTAAAATAAATGTAGGTACCTAGCTTTCCTAGGTTATGAAATCAATATTTAAAGTAAAATAATATTCAAACTATCGATTAATTAAATTTATAGAAGGAAATTTGAGTACTTAAAGGTAAACTCTAACGTACGACACTAGGACGCTATTCGAGAAACCTTTAAAAACTTTATTCTTAACTAAAAAATTATAATAATACAACAAATAGATTCTCAGTGGAAAGTAGGTACATTATACTTAGGTATTTATGGTTCTACAGATATCCTTCCTTGACATCGTTACCGTGATACAATTTTAATACAAAAACATTCATAATAATTATTAAAATTATAAGTTTTTGTGTAAGATAACAATATTTTATAATTTATAATGAAAGCTGTGTAAGTAAAGGTATTTCAAAGAAACACAACTCATTTAAGTTTAATTTTTTACTAAAGAGAATGATACAGGTCTCATATTTAAGTGATATTATAGGTAACATATATAATAAATATATCAACTTGTTTTTATAATCTATATGGACTGTATGAAGGTCCTACAAACCATTAATAATTGAGTGTTTTGGTTTTTCATACAGAATAATATAATCAATTTCAACATTGTGTGTGACTTGCGAAGAAATATGCAGAACCAATCGTTTTAGTTTTGGTACCTACCTAGCTGAAAAGTTTTTTTGCCTATGTATTTTTATGATTTGTTTTTATAAGTTTATATTTTGATAACGATATTATTATGTTTAGTTTTATTTTATTTTTTGAGACAGTAAAAGTGCGCCAAAATGTCATCTTTTGATCGTACATTAAAAAATGTAAAGGATTATGATTTATGAATAAATTGTATGTACAATAAATGTATGAATAAAAAATAATAATTGAGCTTTGTTCAGCATTGATATTTAACTAGGTATAGTTAGTATTTTCAATTTTTAAGCAATAAGTTTGAACAATGATGACATTTATTATAATATTTAACAAATTATAAATTATATTTATTTTTATAATCATAATCATCAAACTTGAATTTTAAATAGGTACTGCAAGAGCAAACAGTGTAACATAGGTATATAATATATATAGTAGTAGTAAGTAGTTTACTAGTTGTACCTTTAATATGATTTTAAGAGTATATTTTTTTATATTTTCATATCATAAAGTAATTATCTATCTAAAATATTTATTTAATAATAATTTATAACTACTTGAAAAAACCATTACTCACAATAATATTTTTATCATTACATACTCCAATATATTTAGAAAAATATTTTCCTTTTACTCACTGTATTAAATTAATGCCATTTTTATAAAAATATGTCTTTAGAACACTAATTATTTAAATACAACAATTACTACTATTGGCATCTTGCAAGTTTCAACTCAAAAATATATTAAAAAATATGAATAAAAATAAACTAATTTTCGTGCAATTATAATAGTATATGAATGTATAAATATATAAAAAAATATTTATTATTGAGTATAGCATGTATGATGTATTTAATTTAAAGTATTATGTATAATAAATACATATCATATTATATTTTAGTATTTATTTTAAAGAAATAAAATAAAACAATCGTATTAAAATTTACTTGTGTAAGACTGATTTGAACAACTCTAAAAACAGCAAATTCAAAACCAACTTTTATCATTTTATGGAATTTCTGTATGTTTGCAAAGCATATTTCTTTGTATGTATCACACTATCACAGATACATATATATTTTTATATATCTGTGGTATGTATGATGTATCTAATTTTCTATAAGATAACACAGTTACAAAATATTATACTATTTAAAAATGGTGTAATTATATGATTGTGAAATTGGTAACTTCACTGGGTCACACATTCTGACATTCACTATACGAATGGGTTGATAATACTTCAAATAAACTCAATCCATTACCTTCTGGATTTTGTTTGTTGTACACTTGTACTACAAAAAAACCACCTGTTTGATGTTTTGGTAGGTATTTCTTATTGTTGTCCATACTTCACTGATTTAAACTTCATCTAAAGATGAATTTCGTTACTCTGTTCTTCATTTTTAAATGCCGATTCTGTCGGAAGTGTATACAAATGTAGAATATACAGGGTGCCGGGTGGTAAACAAGCATGATAACCCCCATTTTTTCTTTAACGATGAATTTATTCAAATTCTTATTTATAAAAATTTCAAGTATATTAATTAAGGATTATATTTTCAGTTATTTTGATTTTTATACCATTCCAAGGCGAGTCCTGTGGCGATAGAAACTTTTTTTTCCAAATGGAACCATCTTTTTTTACTGTAGATTTTTTTTAAAAATATTAATGTATCTAAAAAATGATTTTACAAAAATATAAAAAAAAGGGAACGATTCTGGTTTAGCAACCTATCGATTTTTCAAATTTTTTTTCCAAAAATGTGTATTTTAGGGTGCTTTATAAGAATATAAAAAAACCCGGACAAACCTCGTTTCGAAATTTTTGATGAAAAACTTCAAAAACTAAATTTTTCTCGTATAACGCGCATTTTTTTTTAAAAAATACTTAGAATTGAATATTTTTAAATTTTTTTGTCCAAAATGTGTGTTTTAGGGTACTTTGTAAGAATATAAAAAAAAACCCGGACAAACCTCGTTTCGAAATGTTTGATGAAAAACTTCAAAAACTAAATTTTTCTCGTATAACGCGCATTTTTTTTAAAAATAATACTTAGAATTGAATATCGCTTGGACAAAAAAATCGAAAATATCCCTCAATTTGCTAATCGTATGTAAAACCACCTTGGGCAGGCCTCGAAATTAAACAAAGTTGTTGAAAAGAACATAACCAGCTAGCGTTGCCACTCGATATACATGGACCTACATCCTTTGTATACGAAGTTAAATAACTCGGGATGAATAAAAAAATCTATGAATATAAAATTAGGTACCTACATTTAAATTTAAAATATCAGAATTTTAATAAATTCATTACTAAAAGATAACCTAATGGGTTATAGAATGATTGGTGACTAACCCTGTAACTATAATGTCTATTGCATTATTTGATAAATGTTGTAGGTACCTTAGTATTGGTTATACATATCAATAATATTATTAATATTTATAATCAATGGTAGTTATAAGTATCTATGTATTTCACAAGACGTGGTTCTTTTATGACTGGCATTTTATTTGCTTAGTTTACCATTATATAAGCAATTATTCAAATTGATTTGATTTAGGTTTATTGCGATGCTCAACAATGGTTTAAAATTTAGTTTTTGCCATCATTCGTTGCTTTCCCACCGACTGCCTTTACACAAATATTTATGTTGATCACATGCTCATTGTTAGTGACGACCTTAAGATTTTTTTGTTTATATAAACACCGTGTACATATTATATACAATTAGAGTACAATTTAAATGATACATGTTTCACCGTCGGGCGAGGTCTGAATAATTTTGATTTCGTTAGTTATAATCAGGGCTAGGAACTTTATGCGCTAAAAAAAAATGAAATATGTGCATACGTATGCACTAAAAAAAACCAAAATATGCGGTATAATATGCATTTATTATTTAAAAAAAAAATGTATTTAAAAGCATAGTTATAGAGAAAAAAAAATTATTTTTGAATCATAAATATTTTATTTATATTTTTCTTTTGATAATACTGAATCTGTAAACCTGGCCGGTCATTACGGTCATTAAAGGCTAATTCTTATTTCTTAGTAAAAATACTATAAACCATACGGGCGATTGGTAAAAATAAACATTTTATTCTTGAAAACATTTCAATTAAATAAGACGATTATAATTTGTAATATTTATAAACATTTACACAATATTTCAACTATTACTCGGTATAGTATAATTCAAAATATAGACTAGGAAACCGTGTGCGGCGGCTATTTATTTTTAAATTATTTAATTTACAATATTCAACCATCAACAACTTGTTTGTTGTAGATTTCTTATAAATTTTTACCATAAAATGCATTTATATACTCAAAATCTTTAAATATGCATAATCATATAAATTCAGTAAAATATGCAAAAATATGCAACATAAATTGTTATATTTCAACTGTATGGTTCATGAAACGAATTTGTATCGAATCAGATTTGAAATATGCAGCTTCCCGAGAAAGATGCAAATGCATAAAGTTCCGAGCCCTGGTTATAATGTATAAACTTGCTTGAACACATGACACGCGTCCACACACACACCCACACACACACACACACACACACACACACACACACACACACACACACACACACACACACACACACACACACACACACACAAGGTAAACACACTTATATAATACAGAGGTTGAGATCAAGTATTTGGTGACTGAAATATAATTTATGCCGACTGTAAAAATGTCGACCCGTAATTTCTTAAAACAAACTATGTGAAGTTCCTTATTTTTGGTTTTTCTGTATAATAGGTTATAATATTTTTGTTAATTTTATTACCTTAGCACTACTTACCGCACATGAATTAAGGACAGCACTTAACTCATGACCTATAAGTCACGTGTTGACCCTAAGGCCTAAACTAAAATAAAATAATAGGTGGTTAAATCATAAAGTAATAAGATTTTAAGTTTAAGGTAATCATGATGATGTTGTATTTCACATGCGCAATTGGTATATTGACCGTAAAATATAAAGAGCGCAATTGGTGTACTAACCGTAAAATATAAGAGGCGCAATTGGTAGACTGACCCTAAAATACAAATTTTGTTTTAGGCGCAATTGGTCCATGCCCGTTGAAACAATATTTTGGTTTTCAACTTCGGTATCTTTTCCGGCGGGAGAGAAAATTTAGTTGGTACTTTAGATACCTAGGTTAAAATCTAAAATTCCTGCATTCTACATAGTTATAATTGTTGAAAATTAAGGTAGTAGTTGTATTTATTGTTAGTAGTTACTGTACATAAATTGTACATGGAATTATAATTATTAGGTAATTACGTTGTATTAAAATACGTTTAGAAACAGCCAACAGGGAATTTAGCCCGCTCGCACAGTGAGCTTTCCTAACTTGTTTTTTTATCATTACATTACAAATGTAACTAAAATTTAAACAATAATAATAAATAACATAATAGTAATAATATTTATAGTCTATATAGTATATACTGAGTAATTGGCTATTTATAGATATACATATTATGTGTATGATTATAATATATTCTGAGGAAATACTAATAACGTACCTAATCACCGCGTTGACGAAGTTTTTATTTTTGTTTATCTTTGACCATGCTTTATACAGATTTCACTGCAATTCATAGAAACAAATTATATGATAATTTCAAAAGATACGTGATGTTTTTAAAAATGTATTGGGAAATATATCTAATAGGTATTTTTTATCATTATATTTTTGAGAAAATTATCAAATGTACACGTTGAGTCTTTAGAATTTATACGCGTCATGTGTGCACTTCGTACGATTATTCAATTTCATTGACATCACGCGTCAAACGTGATCGACAATTATAAACATGAGAATAAATTGACTTGCCACCTGCAGGAGGTTAGGTGTTAAAAACGAATGGTCAAAAATTAGAAAAAGGAACACACGCGTTTAAAAATGTAAGAAATGCGAAAATTTTAAACGGGAGTGGGGTCTATAAGCATTCTATGGTAAGAACTGCACATGCTTGTCATATTATAGTAAAACGCCAAAGCGTTGTTGCACCGTAGCTGGACATATAGCCTACACTCTTACGTCAATTTTTCAACTGTTTAGACTTCAGATTGATATATGGCAGCCTGGTGTTCATTACAATTTAAATATCGGGTATGCGGAGTATTTATAGTGAGTTGTTATCTAATATATTTTTCATTAATTATTTTTTTTAACCATTGTCATTGTATTTTGATAGTTTGTATTTTATTATACGGAATATATTTTGTTGCATTTTGCATGTGTAAAAAACCTACAAAATAACAACTGTATCTTGGTGGCTACTATGACTGCTACTACGGCTACTATTATTGTCTATTGTATATTTGCATAATATTTGCATATTATTATGTCAACAACTTGGTTTGTTGTAGGTATTACATAATTATTAATTGTATTCAGAGGTGGGTGAGTTAATGACAACGATTGACTTGACTTAACTATAACTCAAGTCAACGTTCAGAAACTAAGTCAGATAAGTTAATAGTTAGCAAAACAATATATTTCATTTTGAGTACCTAATGAAAAAATACTAATTTAACTCAGTTAAAAAGAAGTTGATTATTTTTTTTGATTACCATCTGGTCCTGGGGTGCCACTTTAATGAAAAAACTACCCATAATGAAGCTATAATTTTCAGTTAATTTTATGGCCACGGATTAAACGATGAGCAACTTACACACACCCCCTCCCCCTACCCTAAACACACCAACTCATTCAAAAATTACATATTTAAGAACGGTTTTGTAGAGACTAATTATCCACAATAAACGGTATAAATTATTATCCGCTTATTATGATGCTATATAACGATGTTCAGGATAAAACGATTCGCAACCATGTACTTGGTTAGTTGTATATCTCACGTTCAGATGTTAATATATAAGCCTAACCACACCCTATCCACTCCTCCCCAAATTGCATCTATGCCTGGCCGCCTGGGTCACACATAGTGATTGTGGACTTTCAAATTGCTAAACATTTTGTTGTTTTTATTGAACAACGCTTAAGTGGTTTAAGCATTTCAACTAAATAAATTATTAAAACAAGGAATATTATATTTTTTTTTTAATCATTGTACAGACTTAAGAGTGTAATTACTAATTAAACAACAGATAATATTTATGCATTAGTTTTAACAATAGTTATATAATATAGGTACATGATTTTTTTTAATAGAAAATTAACTAACTAGTTAAATTCAATTATTAGTAGTTAATGCCTAACCTTTGATTTTATTTAGCAATATATTCAATATTGTATACAAAATAATATTAGAGAAGAAATTCGAACATCGACATCGTACTATACGTCTTACCATAATATATAAATACAATAGTAATACGAGTTATAATATCAATACATTATAATAATAGAATATGATCATATTATAATTTTTTATTGTCCATAAAATTCTATTTTCGTCTAATACCACATTATTAAATATTACTATATGTATTGTGGTAGGTATTAGTTCAACACATCTTCCGGTGGCGGGAAGGAAGGATTTATAGATTATAATAATAGAATAAAGCTTTTATCGCAGTCTTCCAAAAATAGTTTTATGTAGGTACAGAAATTTAAATAAACCTTATTTATGTATATGCATACCTGCGTAGTTTAGTGTTTACATATAATATAATCTGTAGTTCCGAGTTCATATAATTTAAATAATATCACTACATTAGTACACTACCATGAGAAAATTCCAAATACTGATGTCTTCAAATTTCCAAAGAAATTAACTTAATTCGACATGGCATATTAATACTTTTTTTCCTTTTTTTCATTTCTGGTCCTTGGTTGATTCAGTTTAACGTTCAGCATGATTGCATGAAGTAACCTTGAACACTTCCATGCCAATACAGATATAATCTTCTTTCACGTCCATACAGATTGTTATATATACCACACACACACACACACACACATACACATCTGGACGAATTTGTAGTATATTTTGTTTAAGTTATCAAAATGTTTTTAGGTACGTGAATTCTTGAATAATTATTTAAAAAAATTGCTTATGGCTGATAACTGGAAAAAAAATACTCATAACAATAATACCGGTTACCTATACAATTTATCCGTAATCCAATCCATGGATCTACAATACTACGTTGGGTATAGGTACAATTTGTATTATTATATTATGTTATTTTACCTGAACAATGATCTTGAGGTAAATTTTTCTAATCTCAAATCACAACTACAGAAAATGAAAACCCAATATGGCAATATGAAATGTTGTGTTGTGACTTGTGAATACGATCTGTGTATATAATAGAATATTATGTTAAGTATAATATATAAGATACATAATATACCATATACACCATTGTTATGTATTACAAATAACTACATAAGATAATACCATATATTATTCAGTCCTGTAAAGAATATTTTTATATTGTAATGGGAATACTTTTTAAAAAATGTATTCCAAATACATATTATATTCAAATACTGTTAGAAAATATTTTTTTCTCGCTAATTTATGTTAGTTTTGGGTCGGTTGTGTACTATATTATTGTATAATGATATCGTTTATATTGGTTAATGCATCAACATATTAAATATAGAAATAAGTGTTATATATTTGTACTTATTGTATCTACAATAAATAATAATGTTGTAGACTAAATTACCAATATTATACAAATAAATAGATTAGAAAAATTTGTTTTATCACAAATCAAAATTATTTTTTCGTATTGGAAAAGTATTTTTAAAATAGAAAAAATGTATTCAAAATTCGTATTTGAATACTCTTTATGAAAAATATTTAAAATAGTATTAGAATTTCGAATAAAATAAAAGTATTAAAAGTAAAAGAATATACTTTTCATACGAATGCCTTACTGAAACTGCTTAAAATACCCACCTACTAGTCTAACGTCGGAAATAATCGTAAAGATTATCCATATAGATTAATCTCAGAACAAGACAATATGCACTTGTACGATTTATGACATTAAAACGTTCAATTTATTTACACATGCAGTCGCGTATATTATATTGTATCCAAGCAAGGTATAAGTTATTGCCCATTGGACTTAATTTTGAAGTGAGGTATAACCTATAGTATTATGAAGAAAACACATAGGATCCGAATAATATCGACTGAATTTAAACGCGCGAACGTATATTATGGTATATTGGTATATTGATTATAAATACAACATAATTTACCATATTATTAAAAAAACGATTGGAGATCTCAATCAAGCTAACGAGATTAAACGTCATATTATGCTATTTATAGATAGATAGGTACCTACAATTTTTAAATTTTTAAATTTTATTTATAACATTATTTAACCATATTATTCTTTCAGTTTAAACTTAAAAACGAAAACACGCGCTTCGTTCTTGTCAAATCAAAAATTGAAGAATAGACAATTTATTGTAACACAATAATAATTATTAACTAGGTACTAGATTTTGGGTGCATGTTCCCCAAAATATAACATGAATAAAAATATTGTACTATTGGATGCATGGTGGCCGTATATATGGTACAGTCGGTACAGACGTGCAATTATTTGTGCACGTCGTCCCATATTTGGCACAAATTTAACTTTAGTCCACTTTTAGGTGAAGTTTATCTTGAATATTTTTTTAAATATTTTTCTCATTATCCTGATGTTTTTTTACAATAGTACATTTTTTTCGGAAAAAAATAAAAAGTTATGCATGACGGGGTTAATTCTGGAAATGTTTTTTTTTTAAACACAAAAATGGAGACAGATACAAGGAATACTTAAAACCCTACGTAAATTTAATATCGTTAAAATGTATATTCGTCGTTATTCATCTTTTAATATTTGGACCAATTATGTGCAGAATTAAGATTTCATATGTCAGATTTGAGGATCATAAAAGTTGTAATTGTGTTTTTGTTCATATATATTTGGTTTTAAGATATTTTTTTTCAAATATATTTACAAAAAAATTATTGTATATGGCATATTTTTACTAATTTATTGTAATAATAAATAATCTGCAACGATGTTCGATTTTTGTGAGTAAAAATTAAATTCATGTGTGGATCACCCTATAGCAACCTATATTAGTTGAGAAATAAGATATAAAAATTCTACGAGTGTCAAGAAATCTATTTATATAAATTATATTGACAACAGTCCAGTAGTTTTTGAGTTTAAGATTATAAACATTTCTATAGAATAGATTAACGACAATAAGATGTTGATACCCCAAAATCTAATAAATAAAATTTAATGTTTTTTTGTTTGTTTTCTTTGGACTCAAAAACTACAGGATCATTTAAAAAATATATTATAAATTATAAAAGGTATATTAATATAGATTAATTGAGAATCGTAGAGTGTTTATACCTTAATTTTTCAACCAATATAGGTTGCTAGTGAGTGGTCAACACAATTTATGCGAGAGCACATTCATTTAGTTTTGTCTCACGAAAATTGAATGTTTTTATTTTTACATTAATGGTTGCCATTTATATTAAAGATTATAATATTATTATTAAAATTAGTTGAAATATGGAGTATAAACAATTTTTACAAATTAAAATTACTATAATTACGCAATTAAAACTGAAGTCACACAACAAAACCACTGTTTAGAACATTTCTATATTTTATTTTTTTAAATTTTTTTTTTTTATATAACTTGGGAAAAAAAAAAAAAAATATAACTTGAGCCCGGCAATTATGGCCATTAGCTGTTTTGTAGTTTTTTTGTAAGGGGGGGGTTTGGAACCGTTGGTTGAATATATTTTATTAAATTAAATAAAACTACACGTTATTGCAAAGTGTGTTAGTAGTATTTAAGCTAATATTAGTTTAAATTGTACAATAAGGTTTGACAAAAGTTTGACAAAAACACAGTATTTAGTGATACACTTATTATAAATTATAATACATTTTTAATGAAAATATTCATTAGGTATTCACAATTTATGAATGTGAGTATTAGGTACTATAATATTACCCCTGGCTGTTTGTTTATTTATCTATTTATTTTAACCAATAGCAACCACATACACACACACACATATAAATATGGCCATACGGGGCACCAAGCATATATTATATATATATATTCTGATTCACCAAGCATGCTCACCCCCATTATTTCCATTAAATAATGAATTTATTCAAATTCTTGAATTATTAGTACGTGACCGTGGACCGTGGTGACACAAAGCTCTGTTTTACAAACGAGAACCCTCCTTTTCTATATTAAATTACTTAGTGGATAATTTTTTGAAAATGTTGATGTATTTAATTTAAAATTAATGGTGTAGCAGAAAAATTCTCAAACATTTTAAAGTATACCTAGTATCTATTTATGTATGTTAAAAAATTTAAAAATCTGTTTTTTATAACTGCATTATTTAAGAAAAAAAGGGGTATAAATGTATGCTGGATGAATCATTCTGTAAACAAAAAAAATAATAATTTCCGTTTGCTAAAACAAAATCCCCGCGTAAGCCCATATTTAGAATTTAAAAACCTTTTTTAGTTCACCCCTTCTTTGTGGTACGAAGGTACACCGTGAAAATGTCAAGTCTCTAACTATCATGATTCTGAACACGTTGATTAGTCAATTAGGACATCTTCATTATCCATACATTATATAGGTACCTCACAAATAAAACGTATTTTTATATTGTACAGGTAGGTAGCAATTTTTAATTAATGTACCTAATAGTTAATACTACCTAGTGTATTAAGGTTTTAGGTATTGCTGTGCGCTATAATACAGGTATACAACAATACAACCTATGTGTATATAAATATATTGCTTATCGTGTTTGGCATATTTTCATACAGTTCGGTGATTTTATGGTACTATGATTTCATAATAGCAATATACAGGGCTGGGCATTTCGTGTATTTTATAAATATAAATATTATGCACACGGCCTCATATACTAAAAGCTTAAAGAACAAAAACGTAAAATATGCACTTTTTACTGTAACAAAAATCGGCCGTTTAAAAATAATAATAATGCATACATTAGGTATGAAAAACTACCGTTTTAGTTGTATGGGGAAATAAAAAATTATTATTTACCTAACTTTTTTTATGAATAAACCACCTTAGGTGGAGATATACCTAAATATATATATAAAAAAATGAATAATATAATATTATTATCTTATTAGAAAAATGATTCTAACTTCTGAGATGAATCCTGTTTTCTATAGGTAGTTATGTGACGTTTTAAAGTTTTAAATGCTCATAAAAAAAAATGATGAGTATATTTTTTCTTAATTTATTATCATAAGCAACTATTTTAGAATACGTTGTGTGTAAATGTGTAATTTTGCATTCATGTTTTAGCACTTAATATTTAAATACTAAAATACATAATTTTATTAAACTAAAATTTAATTTAAAATTAAGTATCATAAAAAATGTATACAGGAAATCATACACATTTTTTTTAAATTTTGTAGTACGTATTATGTAAAATATCGAATAATTACAAATTGCATAAAAACGAATCGAAAACTACTTGATATTTTCATATTATAGTAATTATTATTGTCTTGTCAGGATTTTTATATATATATATATTATATGTATAATAATATTGATTCTAAACCTAAAAAGTTTTGTTTTATTAGAATAAAAAAATATGAACTCGGGAATACATGCTTTGAACTTGAACCTTTATCATTGTCTAGGTCTAGCAGTGTTAACCTTGCTATGGTATTCGGTTTTGTTGGTATTTTTTTCGTCACTGCGATTGTAACACAATTATTTATAATTTTTATCTGGGCGTGCATGTAACAATGAAAGAAAAAGTAATGACTTCTTAGGTAGGTACAATATATTGTAGAAAAAAAAAAACAAAAACAAAAATAACCCAAACGTCTTGTACACCATAACGACCATTGATGACTCGGTCATCAAAGTGATACTACGCGGTCCCTTGACCTTCAGTTTCCCCCTCTGTCCCCTAAGTCCACCCCTCCACGGATAACCGTTCTATGTCGACTCGTTTTTGCGTACCTATCTGCGTACCGGTTGTGTACCTACACGCTACCTGAACCTGAATATCAGTGTTTACTCGCGCTGGGCACAGTACCTACTACACGACTGTAGTGATCTGCCTGCTAAATGATCCACGAATAATAGACTCGCAAAATCCGTAATCGTAATTTTATTTAGTAAATTGTGTTTTTGATCGGCCGTCATAATATTACATTCACATTGAGTGCGCGTTTCCAGGACTTAAATGGTGAGTTAAATAATTGTTGTAATAATTCAAACTGCGACTGCGAAAATACTTACCTATAATATTTTTTACAGTCATATTATAAATTACTGACAATACGGTTTAGTTATAAAACGGCGAATTCATCACATTGTGCCACATTCGAATGCGAAACGATAGAGTTGAACAAATTAAACCCAACGCCTCAATAATAATATTGTACTTTTTTTTGTACTGTTGCTGACTCTTTATTGTCACTGAACAATATACGTAAACAGTCGCGCTGTTGGAAACCCCACCTCTGTAAATGGACTCGTATTCACGGTTGTCGATAGAAAAAGTATTTCGAAAGTTAATTCGGTTTTTGTTTGAAAATTGTTCAATAGTTTTCTCATCGTACAGACGTCGTTCGGAATGTGTTCATTTGTTGTTATCGTTGATCGTTGTATTGCGAAAAAATCGGCCGCCGTTCAGTGATGTTTATAGTATTATGTATTGCGCTAAATATATCAAAATGTATTCGTAGGACGTTATTAAAGTGGACTTAAAAATTTTAAATTGCATGACGCGTAGGTGCGAAAATTGATCGATATCCGGCTATGCCTCAATAAGTTCCCGGTTGAGCAGGTTTCATTGCGCGGATTGTTTTTATTTATAAATAATGTTTTTTTTCTTAATTGACCACCGATGGCATAAACCTTCGATAGTTTCAGGATTGGAGTGCGTGTTAAATATTTAGGGTCAAAAAGAATGTGTGATTTTCAGTAGTTTCGTGAACATTTCCCTATATTTTCCAATATTAGTTTTGAGCTCGTCGAAGTAAGTTATATTATACTTTTATAGTTACCTATAGCTGCCGAAACAAGTATTTTTTTAGTATCGGTTGTCGTATCGGTGTCTAGTGTAGTTGATAAACAAAAAAAATATTTCTTCAAAAATATTAACAGAATTATTTTCGTCAACATTGATTGAATAAAAACATGTAAACTATGCAAATCTGTTTTTTGTATATAATTGGCATACTTAACAATAAACATGCATAATAATATTATTATAGTTATATCACAAAATATTGTAAAATCGTGTGTGCATTTAGAACTTTAGGTATGCGTAATATGCTACTGTTGTAGAAAGATGCAATTTTGTTGGCAAGGTACAGAGTGTTCAACGGCTCATAAAATATGTGTTTTGAATAACGTGTTAAGTTAGGAATTATCATGAAATCATTTCAAAATGTATTAAGTATTCAAATTTCAAATTCCTCTGTAACAATAATTTTTAATCTGCTTAAACTGTTTAAAGTAGTTGACTTAATATTTTTGAAATTTTATTTTTAAAAACCGTGATATTGTTTTCACGCAGCTCTTTGAAATCTCAATTTAGTATTTACTAATTACTTGCACGTACTTTGCCTATATAAAACGCCTTTCTGAAATCTTCATACGAGACGATAGTTTATTATAACATATTTTATAACCTACATAAGACACATATTATTATGATTATTATTATTAGATACATATTAGCATTGGTTAAATATAGCTTAATTTGTTATGCATAATAAATGTTATTAGGTGTTTAAAAAATGCTGCATTATGAATAATATTAAATAAATTACAAATAAGTAATTATTATAATATACTTTATTACTTAAATGTTTAAATAAAATATTGTATAATTTTAAAATTTTAAATACCTAATGAACGTTAACCAATTCAAAATATTATTATTTTATTTCGGATCATGTTTGAAATAATGGATTATAAGCGGACAAAGGATTTTGATAGTTCCTGAAAAATTAATTTAATATTTTTTTTGCAGTTGTTCATGGTAATTTTGTACAGAGCTTCTATCAGAAGGCATTTCAGCTGTTTGTTATAGGTACCTAATATTTGTGCTTATTTTTCATGATAGGTATTAAATTAATATAATTAAAATTTTATAAATTAAAGTTATTAATTTAGGTAAATATGTTAAATTAACAATAATATAAATAATTAATGATTTAAATAGTAGGTTATAAAAGTATTATTATTATTATTTATATTTAAAGTGCACATTATAATAAGATCTTCTATTTATTTTTTATTTCAATACTTTGTAAATGGTCGGTTTGTTGTATCATTCGGGGTAATTTTGAACGCATACTTGGACTCACCAAGCCACCAAGGCCAGCTGGTGAATGTCCAAAATTCGTCCAATACCCAGTAGTAGTTGGTAAAACCTAGGTTATACCAATTAAATTTGGGTTTTATTTATACATCTTGTATACTTATTATTTATTACCGGTACACAAATGTAAATATTTATAAAACGATCCAAAATAATAGGCTGGTTTGTGACCATCAATATTAGCCCCTAAGCGTAGAAAACAATTATTTTGGACCTGCATTCATATATTAAATGGATGTACAAATAATTATTATTAATATTATTATTATCATTATGTATACTTAGGTACATATTATTTACCAAGCTCTATATGCATTGAAAATTCATTTATTCAACCTCGTTTTTCGTTTTATCGTGGTTAATTCAATTAGTTTATTTACGTTTTTATTTACATTGCGTTATAGATACCTATTACTTAGGTGTATTATATTATGGATAAAACATTAGGCATGACACACAACTATTTGGTTCAATAAATATTAAAATACATATTTTAAAAATGCATATAATATATCTACCTACAAATCACAATATTTTTTCTTTTATTTAACTGCAATAGTTGATGTATTTTATTTTTATATGATGTTGATTGAATTATGATTGTTAAATTAATAATTTAAAATTAAATAATTTAAACATCTACATTAAGATGTTATACTTTATTTCAACTATAAATTGTTAGTAGATATTAATTTATATATTTTTAAGTATCCAACTGTGTATACTAATAAAATATATTATAATATTAATATATTATCCTTATTATTTCGTAACTAAACGAATTATGTCGAATAAGGAATATTGTTAATAACAGGTTTATAATAGAAATTTTGCAAGTGAAATGTCAATTCGCGTTTTTATCATTATAATAGACTAAAATATTTATCAATTTTCATCTCTAAAAGTTTTAATTTAATTTAATCTAATTTAAACCATTGTTTCGATTAAGTACTAGCTACTAAAGATTTAAAAATGTGTTTTATAATGGCGAGTTACTATCAACTTTATTATACATACGATATCAAGCGTATGACTTAATATAATATTATGTGTATGTGCTATGTTAGGTACACCTTAGAATAAATTATATGCGTATAGACCAAACTATAGTCTATTATTCATATTAGTATAATTTTCGTGCCATAAAAAAAGTAGTCGAACAACATAATAAAATATAATATTACCTATATTATAAAAAAAATACTAATATTTTATTTCATGTTTTTTATTCAAGGACTGTCGTCTTCTACGAATTACAGTTTACGATGTTCAATCATTTTGGAATGGTTAAGATTAATAAAAATAATAATGATAATATGTAAAAAAAATATATATAATATTATTCATGTTAATCTGAAAATACAAAAATACAAATTTTATCATCTAATATTCTAATTGTATTCTATTTATTATTTTATGATAAAGATGCTGTGAATTTGGAATGATAAAAATAATAAAATTTATATTATACAATATACTGGTTGAATGTGATTTACTCAATAGCTTATTGATATTTCCTATATTTCTTATATTACCTGTTAATATTGTTTCTATACTATGTGTAATATTTAAAATTCTGAAAATGTTGTTAATCGTTATATTTGGAGGTGCTGGATTTTATTATTTATAAATTCTAACAATATAATTACAAAAAATATGTTAACGTACTTCAAAGTTTCATATTAATTGTATTTAAATTAAATTTTTATAAATTGTATTATTGTGTGAAAAAAATTACTCCAACTATAAAATCTATTCTAAAGCTAACCTTCTTCTAGGCTAATTTTTATATTCAGTAAATCTGAATTCATTTTTGAAATTGAATGACTATTATATTATTATTAATTATTATGTACCTATTATTGTGATTGCTGAATTGTTATATTATTATTACATTACCTATTATGTGTATGCATCTAAACCATAAGTATGTTTATTACTTTTGTTGAATCCTAATTAAAAGAATATTAGTATAGTAAAGATCTTAATTCATAAGTCATTTAATGTCTATATATTTGACTAAATGTACTTTAATACCCATCCAAAAATTGATTATATGGCATCAAGCTAATAATACTTATCCTACGTAGGAACAAGGGTACATAAATTATAGTGTTAATTTGAATAAATACTTAAACCAGGAAAAACGTATTTTATGAGAAATTAAGAACACACAATACAATTCTTGTCCTTCATAGAGTAGACATTTTAAATGAACACATAAAATATATAATCAAGTATTTAATGCTTAGTCCTACCAAATTAAAATTCTGCAATTTATTTTGTTTTTAGAACGATGAGGAAATTAATTCAAAATATTATGTAGACATTCGGAATTATTTATTTAAAATAAACTATTGTTGTAAAATTGTAAACTATAACTTAACGATAAATTGTTTTATGAATCACATTTTCTAAAATTAATGTGTTTCATTTTTGTTCTATTTAAAGTTTAAATATTTTGTTATGCCTATTTTTGTAATGTTATTTTCAGAATTGAAAAATAATAGTTTACAAATAATTTTATGATTCATTCATTAATATAAAAAAATATATGGTTGAGAATTTTATTTGATAAAATATGTCCTCCAGATGCTATATATTATTTCAGGAATTAATACGTAGAGATACGTTGTCTTATTACAGATATTACTTATTCGTTATTACAATTGGAGATAATTACAATTTAAATTATAATATTTAGTTATAATTATTGGCAGAGTGCCTACCTGGCCACCTCCTATATATATATATATATGTAATTTACGAATGCCGGGTTATCTAATCGTTAGAACTCATCAAATAGTTAATTTAACTATATATTAAACCTAATCACATTATAATAATTTGTTTTCGTATAGATTCGCATCGATGTGTTCATGCAGTCATTATAAACGGATAATCCCATCGACGCGTTGACTCACTGCAGTGATAATATGAATAAGATTAACAACCATTTGAGCTACAAAATGGAAGGTGACAAGTCTACTGACAACGGCGATGATTACTACAAGAACGTCAAGCTGGTAGGGTTTGTGAAAACAGACTCCGAAACACTGGCCGGATATAAGAACGATGCGTTCCAATGGAGTTCGGCAGACAATTTGTCAAGTTACCCATCGTCTTACCCCAGAGAACACGACATTTTAGCTTCTAGTGAGTATTACTGCACTGCAATGTTTAAGAATTATTATTTATTACTATCCATAATATAATACATTATAAAGCCATACAGGGTAATTTAAAAAGTATGCTAATTCACCCCCTTTTTTTTATAATGTAGTGATTTAAAATACAAATTTTGAAATTCTTAAATATTTTACTTATAAACCATATTTTTGAATACTATAAATACTTATTGTCTTCTTAAGGAGTGTCTTGTGGTGCTACAAATTTAAGTTTTTCAATTGAGAATTCACTCTTTTTTACTTAAAATTATTCACAGATGAAATGTTGATGTATCTAAATCAGATTTGAACATTTAGTTTCTAAATTATTAAACATTATGCATTATGGATATTATGCTCATATAGGTACATTATACACATAACATAAAATAGATGATTATGTAATAATATATACGAAAAATATTAGATAATTGATTCGAGAAAACTTAAAGGAAATACAATAATAGTATGGTTTTCTTTTTAATTGATTTAAAAACTATAATAAATGATTAGTAAACTTTATTAGTCTATTAGCATTTTAAATTTTTTAATAATCGTTTGAATAATAACTAATAAGAATATGACTAAACAAATATTATATAAATATATACTACCTATCGGCTACAACAATTAAAATTTTTTTTGTGTATCCATATTGCCGGACTAGTATCATGGAATATTATCCTTAGTAACTTTAATAAAGTTTAATAAGTCTGAAACTAATAGTTCGAATTTTGGTATGGATGTATCAACATTTTGTAAAAATTATCTGATAAATAATTTATTTAAAGCAAAAAAGTGTGGTTCTCATTTGAAAAACAGAAGTTTTAATAAATACTTTTAATAATTAAAGCAGAAAGTGATTAAATAGTATAAAAAATTACAATTATTCAAAAAGATGGTTTTAAAGTATCTTTAAGAATTGCAAAATCAGATTTTGAAAACTGCATTATTAAAGAAAAAAGAGGAAGAGTATGCTTAGTGAATTACCATGTGTAAGGAATAATTGTAGATGATTATTATTACTTTACCGACGTCTAATTAGTGGTGATGGTTACCTAGATAATTCGAAGATAATTTTAAGACCTGAATAACTACTGAATAACTACGAAATGTATACCTATCTTACCATTTATTTATTTCTTACTTTCGTATTATGTACAATATAAATTTAATTTACGATATAAAAAATCAGATAGATAGGTGACCATCAGATAGATAGGCACTACATTATATCATTATACAATTATAAACGTTACATTAGTAAGTGTCTACTATAGGTATTAGGTAGTCTAGTACTTTAGTTAATACAATCATTTCATATTCTGTGACATCTCAGAAAAACATAAAAAATGTTTGTCGCTGAACAAAAAACTTTTGATTTAGTAGGTATAACCTACTACCTTATGAGTATGGGAAATAAAACTACTATAATTTTTTAATTAAAAAATGAGCTTACTAGATGATTTTTCATCATGATTTTTAAATCACTTTTAATACAGAAACTAATAAATCAATTTAAAATCAAAGGTTCGTTTCGTATGTCAATGCTATTATAGTTATTACTTATTACCTACTTGAATATTATTAATCTATTATACCTATCAGTTCATGATTGTATTAACATTAAAATAGGTATACCTTCAACAATCCCGCGTGTAAAACTAATTACGGTTATTATAAGAACAGCGTGTCTGGTAATGCGATCAAAACTCAAACGATGATTTTATTGTCTCTTAAGTATATTTTAATAGTTATAAAATTTGTGAAAAACGTTATAGTATCGTCTAGATGACTCGAAAACCCGTAATAATTATATTATTATTAATAAATATCATAATAGGTACACCCGAAACCGTCATAGGCAGTAGTGTTTTTATAAAAAATCTACAGAAAAAACGCTCATTTCTGAATTTAAGACAACGTATTTTATAGGTTTTATAAACGAAAAACTGATAGATTCAACCCTTTAAAAAGCAGCTTTTTAAAACTATTTTACGAGGTAAATTCAAAAAATCGCAAACTTTACATAAATACATTATTTTGTTAGATACCCAGTTTTGTGCAATTTAGATTCTGAGAGGAGCGATGAATGTATTGTTTTACAATCATGTGGGTTTTTTTATTTTTTGTGTCTGTGTACACGGTCCGTAATCGAAAAAATGCTTCGATTTTCAACTTCAGTTTATTGTTCGACGGAAAAATGAATCTAGTCGGTACTTTAGTGGATCAAAATTTAAAAATTTCTAGTATAGTTTTCAAAAGCGCTGCTAGGAAAAACAAAAAAAAAATTAGGGAAAAATGGGAATTTTTACAGAAGATCGATTTTAGATTTTAATATAACTCTAAAACAAATGATCGTAGATCTATGAAATTTATACCGAATGTTTATATTAGAATTTTATATACATCATACAATACAATTTTGAAAATTTTTTGAGTTGCTTACGAAGAATTTCAGTTCCCAATTTTTTATTTTATTTTCTATAAATGTGAATAAAATTTTATTAGTTGGGTAAAAAAGCTTGAAATTTAATACAAGGCATCTTATATATTGTAGTTACAATAACAGTTGGAAACAAAATACGAAATAGTGCAAATTATTTTGAGTTAAATTTAATTCAAGAAATTCCTCATAAGTTTGCCTACCTTTACCAAAAACAAAATATCTACCGGAAAGTTAAATTAAATTTTTCGAGCGTTTGAAGTTCAAATTTTTACAAGATTGGATATTCACTCGATTTCTGATGTAGCGATTTTCTTATTTTGTTGTAATTAAAAAACGAATAACTGTAGATACTTGAATTAGTTGAATTTTACACCATATGTTTATTTTATCAATTCCTAAACTTTATCAAATTTTCAAAATATTTTGACTCACTTTGAGCTGCTTACGGAAATTTTTCAATTTTTTTAGTTCTTTTCTATAAATATCAATACATTTTTATTTGTTTGGTCAAAAAGCGTGAATACAAGGCTCATAATATATTGTTACAATAACAGTTGATAAATATTTAAAATACATTAGGCACGATAATTTTTTTATAAGCATTTTAAGTTCGATTTTTGACAAGATTTATCAAATTTAAAATTTATAAATGATTTTGGAGCTAAACATTTTTAAAATGGTTAACTTTTATAACTAAAAATTGAAAATTTAAAACAAGATTACACGCAAATAAGTTATTCTGTAACCAAAAATCTAGAAATTTGAAAACACAGTGTTTTTTTAGTTATTTTATGTTCAAAATCGGACGAAATTAGATATTTAAACGAAGAAGAACGATTTCAGTTTTGTGTGGTATTTAAAAAATATTGTTCGTGGATATTTGAAACTTCTAAAGTATACTATATTATACACAAATATGATAATAAACAAATAATAATAATTCAACTTAACCGGCCACCGTATTAATAATAATAACAATATAACTATAATATATAATATCCTAGGCTGACAACCTTCTCCGGTCAGAATCGTTTTTCGTATACAATAATATAACTATATCATTGAATTCAAATTTAACACCATTAATTAAACTCACCCACTTGTAACCTACTGTATAGCAGAGCGACTTTTTATTTATTTATGATAATTAAGCTGGAGCTTGTAAAATGATAAGCTCACACAGGCACACCCGACGCCCAAAAAAAAAAAAAAAATAATTATCATGTGATAAGACAAAACGATACCGGATAAAAATATTTCACATCAACGATTAATTCTATAATCGGTCCCTTGTTATATTTCATTAAACAAGGCGGCCATTCTTATTACTCAGCTGCTCACGAACGATGGTCGACTAATTCGTGGTAATAATCAATTTTGATTATTTATTACGCGTTTCTAACATATTATAGATAATAGATAACCGTCATAATATAATATGGTAAATGGTAATAAATAAATTCAGATGGCTTAATTTTTAAATCACATGACGTGATTGTTAATGTACACGCGCATATACGTGGGTATTTGCACTATTTTAAAAGGTATACGCTAATCCACTAAACGGTAAATGGGTATTATAGGCTGTATAGTGTATGCCCCCCCCCACAAAAAAAAAAAAATCACCGTACGTTTTGTTCTCGGGTTTCCCCAATATTTTTTTACCGGTTCTGGTAATTATAGTTATAACATGTGCGTGTATGTAGCCTCCAGCCTGAAAAAAAACGCGTACCTATAACATACACGATGTATTGCACACGTTTCGAGTTAATCGTGACAGAAGTCGGAACCTAACCCCTTCCACTGCACCACTGACGTAGTAACCGGACGTACCTATATACCTAGTCCTAGTAGCTGGTACCTACCTACATCAACAGCAATATATATTTTATTGTACCCACAGCGGTATTGAAAACTCGAAAAATACGACAGCACGGGTAACTCTAAAAGAAAAGACTTCCTCGAACAAAAAATGTTTGAAATTTCATTGACACTGCTTTTTTTCGTTTTGAACAATCGTACGCCTAATATTTTTTTAGCTGATTTTTGAGTTTAGACATTAAGACACATTTCTAAATTTCTTATCATATGAGATTCATTTAGATAAATAAAGGTTTACTAAATTATGTTTTTTTAGATGTATTATTTACATTTTAAATTCTACATAATATAATACCATTATATTGAAATTGATCCTCATCCATGCGATAAAATTAATTACTTGATATTGTTACAGGAACGTTAATCTTTTTATACTTTCATTTTGATGCCTGATGCCTAGGTACTGTTTGTGAAATAGGTTTTTTTAGATAACAGTATTATACTTCGAATTATAATGTTGAAATCAATACTTTATTGGAATGTTGTATTTTTTATGTGTACGTTATTATATATGGCAGGGTATCAGCACCCAAGTTCTTCGTAGTAGCCAGTACTATAGTAGTTGTAGGCTAACTGTCGTCTGACAATTACTTTATGTTTATTTAAGTTCAATTATTATGAAGGTTAAATATAATATAAGAGGTGGTTTTATCAACACTAATATAATATATTATTCATTCAATTTTTGAGTAAATGAAAAAAAAATGGTTTTTAACATATTATTAAATAATTATCTCATAGACATACAAACATTACAAACCAATAATTTATTATTTAAAAGTATTTAATTATAATTGTTATAAAATATAATAGAATTAATAGTGTTTAATATGACAACATTTGTGTATAGGCTGTAGGTATAAAACATGCAAGAAAAATAATATTGCGTATTTCAGATTACAGTTATTAAAATAATCCGGGCAAGGCTACAGATTACAGCGATAGCCGCAATGTGTGTGTTTATTAATATAAGTTTGAATAAAATAATAAAAACATGATTTCAAACATCGATTTTTCGAAAATTCATCTGTTAAACTTTCAATTTAAAAATGTTGACATTGTATCTCTTAACTTTTATCAGTTTTATGACTTACCTACGTTCGAACAGTACCTACATATTTATCAAACTATACAATAATTTTGAAAAGATGTTTCTGAAAGTAATTTTATTAATCCATACCAATACAATTACCAAAGTAGAGAGTTTATTGATTTCGTCTGGTATATGGTATAGTCTTATTATGGTTGTTTTCATTATCTGCTCAAGTTTTGAACTTAATCAAATAAAAAAAATACAACCATCACAGATGAACTGGATTGGTTTTTTATTTTACCATCATATAGTAGGTAACGTTAAGAGTCAACGACTACGTTATTCATTTATCACAATATTCATAGTTGATTCTTGACAGTAATTTATTCAGGCCGATGAATACAAATATATATTTGTTAAATTATACTTTTCCTATAGGTTGTATGATTATGATTTAAGACGAATGGAGAAACCAAAGAATTATAAACTTAAAAGATAACCGGATTTTTAGAGTTGCTAATATCATTTTGCGTAAATGATTAATTAAAGTTGTTTTTATTCGTATAATGTATACATTGTCAAACCTCCGCTTCCAGCAAGTTCTTGGTAACGTCGGTTTCTTCTTGCAAAACAAAAAAAAAAAAAAACTGCTAAAACCAATCAACTTGTAAGTAATAATATTTATATATTTGATATATATATTATGTATAGTGTATACTGTTGTATACATGCGTCATCTAAAATACCCACTTGCCACTTGGCCATGTGTTCCTGTTGACCTGTCGTAATATTATAATATAATGATTACCGTGTTCAATTATTTATAGGTATTAAACACGTGAGATATATAATTTATCAAATTTAATCTAGTTAAAATAATAGATTTTTGTTTATCCTTTCAAAAAAACGTTGAATAATACAGTTACGAGAAAAATTACCCATGGTGTCTCGAATATGAATGAATTTTTCGGGCGCACTAAAGTTGTTGTATTTGCATGTTTTTTTTGGGCTATTAGATTTATTACTAATTAAGTTTGAAATTATTTTCACGAACTATGAAAAAAATATTAAACGTTTATAGTGCATATTTGTTCATAGGCATTTAGTAATTTTGTAATTTTAAGAGCTCATTTCTTAATTTTAACATTTTAAAGAGCGTATTTGATGATTAATGATAAGTTTGTAATTAAATTAATAATAGTATAATTAAATTTGAAAATTGGGCAATAAAAAAAAAATACATTATACTTGTAATGTACATATATATTAATCTATATTAATTTTGAGAGTTTTTACTAGGTACTATTTTTGTGTTGTGTTTTTCAAATCCTCGTAAAAATTATAAAATATAAAAATATTTTTCAGTAAAATATTTGTATTTACGAAAATGTATTGTGAGTAAAAAAAAATAATTGCATATTTTCAAAACATATTAATTGTACTTTTTTATGTTCGTATACGTGCATGCATATTTAGTACTTTTTAAATGCATTTGGTTATTTATTTATTTAAGAAGTATGACTTATTAGCAATACATTTTTCTGATTTCTTTTAATTTTTCAATATTATGAATTGTACGATGAAAATCGTTATATTGTTTTTAAAATAATCTTCATTCAAAACGTATGTAATAATTATCATAGAATTTCAATATTCCATTTTCGTATAGGAATCATTTGTGTGCTTTATTTTAAGTTTCTTCATATGCTGGTTACTTACAAATGTTGTATATTATGATACGTAGGTACTGAATAATTGTGACTGCACACTGTGATAAAAATTGACGGGGGCTTACGTAAGAATTAAGTGTCGTCCTCGTTCTGCTATAGTGCTATGCGCTTTTGATAAGTTGATTAGGTACATATTATGTTAATTTAAATATTCAATTCGAAGTATGATACCAAATATATTACACATATATGCACACAAATTATCTACAAATAACACGATGTACAAGGGATTCACCGAGCATGCTTACCCCCATTTTTGATTTTAATAGGGTTCTCATTTTTGGAAATTTTAAGTACCTATAACTATTGAGTGCCATATTTTTAATTATTTGGATTTTTATACCATTTAAGTAGTGTTCTGTAGCGATACAAATTTCTTTTTTCGAATGAGAACCAACCATTTGTTACTGTAAATTGTTAAGCAGATAATTTTTTTTGAAAATGTTTATGGATCTAATCAAAATTCGTATTAGTATGCTCTGAGTTATTCAAATGTATAATATTCTAAGGATAATTTATAGTTCTCAAATATTATATTAAAAAAATATAAAATAGATGTAATAGTGGATCTATTATTTCTTATATTCGGACAATTTTTAAAAATTATAATAGATTATTAATCATTATTACATTTTTTTAAATAATCATAGCGTATTTACAAAATCTATTAGTGGTATATAGGTAACTCGAAAACTACTACAACATTTTTGAAAAAGTCGGCTGATAAACAATTTTCTAGACAAATTAGTGAATCTCGTTTGAAAAAAAATAGATACTAAAAATTATACCTCCTTAAATAGTATAAAAAATGTTAGCATTTGAAAATATGGTCCTTTGGTATAATCAAAAATTCCAAAAATCAGAATCAGAGTAAATTCAGTATCAAAAGAAAAAATGGCGGCGAGCATGCTCGGCGAATTGGTGATCACTGATCACCTTGTATAATCAATTCATGTAGCATAATATCACAATATCTTGGAAAATGTATATGACTATATTTATTTTATTTTATTTAAGACCAAACAGGATTCGTAGTGGTCGCTGCCATTTATCGTCGTAGAAACTCATTTTGAATGCAATTACATTATGTCGTTTAATTACGGTTGTAATTAGTTTACTAATACTTCAAATGAAACCTTTTCTTAAGTAGCTGAAAAATATTATAATCGAACGAGTGTCTTATTGTGTTCTCGCATTTATTTTACGAATGATTTTGTGTGTAGCTTTAAAAATATATATTATTTTATACCTATAAATTTCTCAAAATCAGTAGAAGATTAATAACAATAAATACACAATCAAAGTTATACGCTTCTGTAAACAACGTAAGTACCAATACAGTTAAACGTTCCAACATAAGTATGGAGAAAGTTTTATGCTATTACATATTTTAATTTTTAGTAAACCCTATTTAATAACTAGTTAGTAACTAAATAATTAGTATGATTAACTGCATCAGCTGCTACTCAATCTAAGATTGTATATTATAATTTATTCCATAGACTTTTACCAGACAGTATATTGTGCACTATACCTACTCTACTCTCATAAAAAAACATTCACTAACTAAAAATATAAATACATATTTAAATATTGGTAGTATTCATTTTTTATTTGAGTTTAAACGTTTAGAATTAATTATATTAAATAAATATAATAACGTACATTTTTGTTCTCGAATGAGTATATTATGTCAAACTAATTATTACTATTCGTTTGACTCGTAGGGATATAGTTGACAAATGATAATATTGTGTCAAAAGTTATAATATTTAAAATCTCAATAAATCATTAGAACAATACACATCTCACATAGTTACTATATAGTTGTAAAATATTGTTTCTCTACCAAAAATACAATTTATTATAGGCACTGTTAAATTTTTATTGAAATAAAATATATTTTTGATGATAAAAATGATTTATCACACGGTGGATCTTTTGTTATCTTGTTTCCAGTTAACACAAACACGTGCTAATTATTATTCAAGGACATTAGGGCGATGTGCATTGTAAAAATAAATATAAAAAACTCACGAGCATGGTAGGTACTTTATATATAGATGTGTTGGTATTATAGTTCGTTAAATTTCGTCTTTTAAAATTTGCAACGATATTAATATAACTAACTCGGGTGTATTATATATATAATACCTATACTTGACCGGAATCAACTATGACCCAAGTTTGACCGGTTTTGTAAGCGTGATAAATGTATATATATATATATAATATTATAAAACAAAATTCTTCTCCTTCTTCATAACTATTATTTGTTTTCAGTATTGCCATTGATTATAAATACTAGTATTTATAATCGATGGTATTACGTTCATGATTATAATCGACTGATCAATATTGATGTTTGATAACACGAGTCAGTAAACTTCAGTAACAATAACACGCCGCTGTGTTTTGCTGATTATATCATAGAATAATACAGATATAATTATTCTCAAAGATTTCTCTATATCATAATTATAACTCAAACTAAGTAATTTTTTTATTTTTGATTAGACACGATAGATAATGTATTACATTGAAAGTTGTAGTAGACAAGTATGTAAAGTATCACACATTTTACTTTTCTTCATAATTTTTTCTCTGAATATAGTATAGGTACTACTATATAGGTACCACTATATAGGTACCATGGCCAGATTTAATTGGGTAATCACTAATCATAGAACATAAACGAAAACAATATCCCTGTGTTATATATGACATATTTTTACTTTAGTAAATACATTGTTAGACAATTTATAATTATTAAGCAATAATGCCGTAAAATGAACTTACGGCGTTTATCCTTAGTAAATAAAAGTATAAACAGCTTATATTGCTAAGTAATAACATAAAAGTAACTTTTGTGGCGTGTCGAGGTCCGTACGCTCAACTGCGGAAACGCTCTGAGTGTGCGTATCGGCCGGTGTTGCTAGCTCCCGGATGGGTGACCACCCGGGATGTTTGGCAACAAATCCTTGCCATACATACAAACGTGTTTCAACCAATCGTTCCTCCCCCTACAAACAAAACAGGCCATAGTTGCCGGGCTTAAGCTCAATGAAAAAAAAGGTAACTTTTATTCGTGCAATAAGCGAATAATACTTTTAAATTATTATTTATCATTGCACTTCTCGTCAAAAAACTATAAAGGTGGATTTGTTTTATATTAAATCAAATAGACTAACAAATAATAAAGGCATCATAAAATAAAAAATATAAAACTGCATTTTTATCAAAACTGATATATTAGTTTTTACGTCACTTTTGCTTTGTATGGCAGACGTGTATTAGAAATGTTAAATTTATTACAAATTACAAACATAATATATTAATTGATCTATGAAGTTTTATCTGTAACAACTATAAATAATTGTAAATATAATAGGTAATAACTTTTAACCTACACGCAGCTATTTTTATTTAATTTATAAAAAGCGTACTTTTTGGTTCTGGTAATATAGATATAATATTATAATCGTCTTATATACATTATTTTAATATCATAAAAATGTTAACTATTGTTAGTGTGGGAGGGGTGAAGTGGATAAGATCTAAAAATGCTTTAAAAAAACTTAGACTTATAATTCTGAGGTGCCATTAGTGAACAGCTTTCTCCACAAGTTATACACGTGAACCTTTTATTTTTACCAAGTACCAAATTTACTTATTGTTCTAAGTAACAGATTTCTTTATAAATAAAAAAAACTTATAATACTTATTATTAGATATTTCATATTTACCGTTTAATATTATGTTTAAAATGTTATTGAAAACATTATTAATAGAACAAAATATGTTTTGAGTAATACATCGTAAAAAGTATATCCAGCACAAAAATTATTAAAAACATTGAGATTGTTGCTTAGGCGAAGATTTGATTGAATTTGAAAGGGGCTAAAATCTTCCTGCACAAAAGCAGTCAATTAATAACATATATTTGGAATGAGGTGACTTTGAATATTTGTATGGGGGCGTTAAGCTTTTCAAGCACCCCCCATCAACGCCTATGCAGTTTAAGACATTTGTGACACTAAAATAATACTTTATATTTCCTTTGATCAAATGACTATCTAGATCTAAATTTTTACTCTCCAATAAATTAATATTTATAAAAAAAATTAGTGGTAGGTTATTGTAAAATTAAATAAAAATTGAAAAAAAAATTGTAAAAATGAGATATTTTATTAAATCATACGATATATTGGTAATTTTCTTTGTCTTTAGTTAACGTCTTATGTGTGAAGTGCCTACCTACCTATAGGTACTTTTTGTTATTTATTGGTTTTTAGATATTATGTTAGGTACTTTTCTAACTATTGTCTTTAATCTAAATTAAATATACCTAATAATTAATTTTTATGTATGCTATAAAATGTATCTATTCTGTAACCGCAAATTTAAGTATCATAACATTCAATTATTTTAAGTGCCTTCTAATATTACTGCCTCCTTCCAGAAAGCTATTCTTAAAGGATGGGTAGGTATAAGTAGATAAAGAAAACAATGATTTATATACTATTATATTAATGAAAAAAAAAAAAAATAAATAATAAAAAATCTGTGTTGACGAATATTCGAAAGGGTTGTGCAACCGACACAACCTGTGCAATATTTTCGTATTCGCTGACGCCCACTTAACCTTTAGACTGTCACTTAACTTTCAATAAACTTAACTAACCTAAACTTCAGCCGTTGTTTATGAACTTGAAAAAAAGACAAACAATTATTGCGTTAGTAAACCCAAATTTGTTTTCGTATACAGGCAAAGTTTTGGGCGGTGACACGGTGGTGCCCGTCGACCAGGATTCGGTGAACCGGTGCTGTACGAGAAAAGTGTTGTACAAACGCCTACCTATCCTCCAATGGCTGCCCAAGTACACAGTCGGCGAACATGGTATACCCGACCTCGTGGCAGGCATCACGGTCGGGCTGACCGTTATACCACAGGCCATAGCGTTCGCCAACGTAGCCGGATTACCTCCACAAGTAAGTCGGTCGCGTCCACGAATCTTTGCGAATCGCGTAAAGAAAAGTCGTTCGTATTGCGTATAACGTCATTATATTATCGTGTTAGTTTTTTATACGTTTATTTATGACGATGATAATACCCCTCTCCACACTCAAACACACACCCAACAGGTAGTGCGTGCGGCGGTTCGAAGACTGCAACTGCGTGGAATATGGACTATATCGGAAATGACTATGATATGGACGATTACCACGTAACGTCGTAACTTGTACTATTATAATGTATTATGATATTTCTTACATAATATTATTATTATTACCGTCCAGACTCGTATGACTTCCTACATAATAAATTCTTTCCAACATAAAACAAACTGTTTTTTTTTGTTGCGAGGTTATGCACACAGGTCTTTAATTATTCTTCTTCCTTCTTAGTTATTATATACCTACACACGCAGACATCCGGTGCGCTCAAAGGCCGTTTCCAGAAAATTACAAAAACATAAAAAATGTGTCACTAATTATTTACATTTACATACAGGGTCAGTTTTTAAATTAAATTACTTTATACAATATTCATTTTTTATTAAATCAAAAATCTAAATTTTCGTAATTATTATTTTTTTTATCACTAGTTAAACTTCCATACAACGAACTTCCATTTAACAACATTTTCTGTTCAACGAAATATCTTTGAGGATCAAACCAAATTAGAACCAAATTTATTCAATTCTATTTAACAAAATTCTCTTTAATATTTCATCATAGTTTTTACTACTGAGTATAGATAAGTATGTTGAAAAATAAAATTGTAAATATTAAAAAAAAAATCCAATGTTATTTAGATCCTAGAATCTTACTCAGAATCGTTCTATTTAGAATATGACACAACTTTTAAATTAAATTTGTTGATCTCATACTATTATCTTAAAGATCTTTCTGGAAAGTAATTTCTCCAATAGTGCTATATTTTATGAAGTTTACCATAGTACAAATTCACTCTAACTTACTAGGTAGGTAACGTTATATTTTGCACAAATATACCTAATAGTTGACATTTTCTAATTCAATCCCGAAAGACGACTGGTCCGGGACTGGACCGACGACCGGGACTGGTCCAACAAACTTTGACATAATTTTATTTTGTTGATCTTACGTGAATACACAATTTGAACAATGATGGTGAGTATTTCAATATATAATAGGTACCTCTTACTATGTTTTAAGATAATAATTAATAATTGTAATAGACAACTATTATAATCTTTTATAATTATTATTTATTTTTATGATTGCGTATTTATGTATTATGTGTTGTGTAATGTGTATCCCGCAAAACATAATATATACAACTCTTACGGAGAGGCCAAAATATTATTAAACGATTTGTGATTACCTATTATATAAGGTACTTACTTATAATTTATAACATACAAGTCTAACTATAAGTTAAAGAAACTGCAGATAATTTATGATGTACTATTTTTTTACTTGATATTTCATCCTAAATCGAGCTTAATCACTAACATATTTGTAACCATGTATCAATGATGACGGTATGCAATTTAGTATTTTAGTTAATAAAGTTTATCTCCACCACGAACAAGTACAACATACCGAGAATACAATAGAACATAACTTTCTTGAAAATGTTGAAATAAATCATAGCTTAGATTTTTTTTTCGGAAAACTTAAATTTGTATGGCTGTGCGTTAGCTGTAATAATAATTAATAATCAACCTATTAAGATATTCGTACTTCTTTTATACAAAACGTTTTGTAGTTCGTCATAAAATGCGTGTGCCATTATATACAATAATATTGCAGTATCACCACAATATCAGCATCCGGTTAAAATTTTAATTACAAACGAACGTTATTAGAATCGTACGCATTGCATTCGATATAATATGTTTCGATTGTGTTTTGTCTAATGGTTTTCGCTCGTAAATGAATAAATGACAATCTTCACGATGAGTTCAAAATAATTTCGATATTGTCACGGTCATATTTTGTGGTTAATCTGCTAACCAAGTGACGTTTATACATTATGCCTAAATGTATATAATGTTTAACGATCGTGTGATTGCGTCGCAAGTTCGAGGTCAAGTCTTCCGACGAAAATTAATCACAAAATTACACATTAACAAAAAAAAATTAAAAAATAATTCTCAAAATTATAATTATAATATGTACCTATAGTAATATTATGAACAATATATACTTACGTATTACGTATACCTACGCGTAACCTTGATAAGTTTATTGAATATAATAATTATAATATATAATATATATCGCATATAAATATAAAATTACATAATATTTCTAATTCTAATTGAGGTCTGGCGAGTGTATAGTATTTTAACAATAATCTTAGGTATGGTATTATACATGCGGATTCGTGGTTATGACTTATGAATATCATTTATTTATTTTTTTAGATCTAGTTACGGTTATCATAGGTACTGTTATAAAACTGCAGACTTTGATCGAATGATTATTTTTAGATCGGTCTGTACTCATCGTTCATGGCATGCTTCGTGTACACGATTTTCGGTAGCTGTAAAGACCCGGCGTTGGGTCCGACGGCAATCATGGCCATCATGACCCGTGAAAACATACACGACATGGGACCAGAATTCGCCATCCTGTTATGTTTTATCACCGGTATCGTACAACTCATCATGGGTTTTGCGCAATTAGGTAATTTTGCGTTCATATACCGTACGAACTACACAAGACGTGTACAACAGTATACTTTTTATTATTATAATATTGACGTGGCTTGCCAAACATTAAACCAGACATGGTTTAGACGCCTGTCGATCGTGAGGTTTTTTTACCCGATCAAAACATTTTACCAATATTTTGTGCAGTCTATAAACATCAGATTATAATATAATATAATAAACTTCGTGGGTTGTATAGGGTTTTTAATCGATTTCATATCCGGGCCGGTGTCGGCTGGTTTCACGTCGGCAGCAGCGATCGTGATAGCAACATCCCAACTGAAAGACCTGCTCGGTATCAACATCAAAGCTAGTTCGTTCATAGGCTTCTGGGACCAATTGGCCATGCACATCAGAGAGATCAGCGTTGGCGACGGGACGCTCGGCATTACGTGTATGATTGTACTGCTGCTGTTGAGGGTGAGCCCGGAAAATACGATATTGTCATAGGTTTTTTAACATGGATAGGGCATTTACATTTGATGATAATGTGATTTTGCGGTCCTGAACTGATAAGAATTTGAGGCCATTTGCTTACATTTTTTTTTATGATATTATTATATGTAAATATTGATAATCGATACTCGTTATAGCCGTATAGAAGGTTTACTTATTTGGCCTCAATTTGAATCACTTTATTACCGTTGATAAGACCGTATTATGTCCTATCCATATTTATAAGATCTATATGGATATTGCTGACATAATATACCATAAGTCATAGCTATTACATTATCGTTCTGCACGGTTTGTCGAATATAATATATATTTTTTCATAATATACATAGAAAATGAAAGACATACAAATCGGCCCTACGGACATGAAGGATAAAACGACCGGACAGCGAACGGTTTCATCAATCATTTGGCTCATATCGACGGCGAGGAACATTATAGTTGTGGTTTTTTGCGCCGCACTGGGTTACATGTACAAGGAACATGGAAATTTGCCGTTTAAACTATCGAGTAATTCAACAGCCATTTTTTAAAATATATATCTCGCACAGTGATTCGACGAGTTGATCAATTTTATTCTTTTTCTAGGTCACGTGGAATCCGGTCTCCCGAGTTTCAGACCACCGCCGTTTGAGAGCCGAGTCGGGAACGAGACGTATAATTTCGTAGAGATGGCGTCCAAATTAGGTTCAGGGATTCTGGTAGTGCCACTTCTGTCTATTTTAGAAAACATATCACTAGCTAAATTTTTCTGTGAGTTGATTTTACGTTTAAAGACGCGCGAAGGTAGGTGCGTTATTTTTTCGTAAGTCTTATCCCTGCAGACGTGTACAATGTCATCTTATAACATATGAGCGTTTTTAATACGAAAATATAGTGTATAATATTGACTGATCAGAACTCGCTCGCCTGCAGTCAAGTGAAATTATATATCAGCTAAATTCATGAAAACATGTTCTATTGTTTTATTTAGCTGATGGTAAGACCGTCGACGCCACTCAAGAAATGCTTGCCTTGGGCGCTTGCAATTTGATTTCGTCTTTTGTTGGGTCCATGCCCATATCTGGCGCTCTATCGCGGGGTGCCGTGAACAACGCCAGTGGAGTAAAAACCACGTTTGGAGGAGTTTACACAGGTAAAACATCTCTTTCGGTTGCGAAATCGTTGACCGTACGATTGGATTTGTATTTGGGTATTACCTATGTGCAGATAATCGTTAAGGCGAAAATCGTACCCTGAATTATATAGGGTAAACACCACGAACCTTTTACTAAAAACCTATTTTGATATAATATTATACATAATTTGTGTTTAAATATTTTCAATTTACGTCGGAAAACTAATATAATAATATGCGCCAGTAATCTTTTTTTAAATTTTGATATTAAAATCTCTTGAATTAGCTACATTGAATACCATGATGTAATCTAATAATAAATGTTTGATTATATGGGAAATATAATTATGTAATATCTAAATTTTCATTGATAAACATCTAAAGTTTCAAATAGTACATTAAATGTTACTATACTTTAGCACCCTAATATACTTTGAAGGCGATTTTCGCTTATAATATTACATTTCATACCGTTACCTGTACAAACAATATAACGGAACTGATTTCTTTTTCCAGGAATAATCGTCATAATAGCTCTACAATTTTTCACGCCGTATCTGGTGTACATACCCAAAGCTGCTTTGGCCGCTGTGATAATAGCCGCCGTCGTGTTCATGGTCGAACTGCAAGTTGTCAAACCGATGTGGCGAACGAAAAGTATGTGTGGTCTTTGTCGACATTATAATATTATAATATGCTGTCAACAACATGGTGTTGTTCTTTTGAACTTGTTTTGTTTGTTAACACGCGCACCAGAATATTTATACGAACGACGAGTAAATGTTTAACAATTTCAGAAATCGATTTGATACCGGCGTTCGCCACGTTCCTTTGCTCGCTGTTAATCCGCTTGGAAGTCGGGATCGTTGTCGGCATAGCTATTAACGTCATAATACTGCTTTACACCTTGGCTAGGCCCAGCGTCCATGTCGAAAAACAACAAGTCAGTAAACACGATAAAATTTTTAAATATCCTTTTGATCCTTAGTAGGATACCAATAGGGATACCTCATGGATACCAATACCTATGTCCTATATACATTATTAAGTATATAATGTTAAAATTCTAAAAATCAAAATTTGAATAAATTCATTATTAAAGAAAACAATCGCTTAGTATATAATTTCCCGAATGTTTTGAAATCTGCAGAGTGAATTTGGGTACGAGTATTTAGTGATAACGCCAGACCGTAGTTTGGTTTTCCCGTCCGTCGAGTACGTGAGGGCAGTGGTGTCCAAAGCCGGACTTAAACAAGGACTGAGTTCGATTCCGGTTGTGATGGACTGCAGGCACATACAAGGAGCTGATTTTACTGCGGCTAAAGTACGTGCGAGTTACGCGTATTATAAGTCATTTTATATAATATTTTATACGCATCGTCTTGTAAATAGCATAGATAATAATTTTTTTTTTACACAGGGCGTCAAATCTTTAATAGACGACTTTGTCAGGAGAAGTCAACCATTGGTGTTTTACAATGTCAAACCTAGTGTGATATCCATTTTCCAAGGCGTACGACCAACTGAGTTCAACTGTTGTGTCACCGAACAGCAATTGCACGAAAGACTAAAAGGTATTAACTATTAATTATTGATATATAGGTACATTATTTTTTTTTTTAAACTTAAGCTCATTTAAATGCAGGTATCCAATTAAACTGTATACCTATATAATAATACGTTATTATTTTTTATTTTATAATGATACGTGTTATTAAGACTTGATAAGAGGTCTTATCCGCGTAGGGTCTTATGAGTTATAGAATATAGCAAAATTGTGTTCAGCAGAATCAATTTTATGTTGTTAGCTTTAATATTCTTTAATATTAGAGTTAATTAATCTATTATCAAATCTAAAGACAAACAAATTATCCGTGTTTTTACGTAAACGGACGAGAGTCCTCTCAAACGTCCTCTTAAAGTTAGGTTACTCGTAAACAATAATCTTCGGTTATGCTTAAATCTTTGTAATACAACTATAAAACTGCATCGATATTCGATACTCATAAGTCATAATACATTTTATCGTGTATTCCTCAAATATAATAAATGTATACGATTACAACACTCGAGTAAGTCATTGATCCGGGTAGGACACAGGTCGACGTACTTTGTTGTGGGTATTACATTTAAGGTGTGTCGCATTGTTCCGTTTAGCGAGACGCCGAAAAAAAATTATTTAGTAGAGATCGTTTTTCACGTTGTATTGCAGATAGTGTGCATAACCATATTAAGTTTATAATACATTTGTTTGAGCCATACTTAAACTGTATCGTTGCATATGTTAGCCTTTTAAATTTATCAAAATAAAATAACGTAAACAAAAACATTTAATAACGATCCAAGAATTACAAACGTTGAATCACCATCGTAGTATACAAACGATAGAGGAAGAGCAATAATGAATAACATTATAGTATTCAACAATAATGCGCACAGTGGCTCCGCGCGGCGCAATGGCTGAAATCAATCACGTGACGTGATTGAGAGTAAGTAACGGCCGCTGCCTCTAATACTCGGATGGGTGACCTCCCAGGTTCGTAGTGCACAAAAACCTTGCCACACATACACGTGTTCCTAACTGACCGTCCCAACCCTACTGTACTAGCCCTACAACACCCAATGGTCTATGTTGCAGTCGGTTAATTAACAAAAAAAAAAATAAAAAAAAATAATGCTCACAACATGATCATTTTCATTCCCTCAAAAGTGCATTCGATAAGTTTTAAGAACAGTGTAATTAGGTAATTACTTATTATATAAAATTTCTATTATGTTTCATTATTTATAAAACGTATAGGCTATGACGCGATGTCAATTTAAACTTAAACAAATCTATAAGCGAATCAATTAAACAACACACAAAGGCATACAACTATATACAATGGTAGTTTTACTCCGGTACCTAATTATTATTATATTTAATTATAAAATCACTATAAACCATATATATTTATATATAATTATATACATCGTTTGTATTTGTTTCAGGGTATTATTATAGCAGAATGCAGACGCTGACATTATAACATCGATATTTACACAAAAACTTGTCCCACCGACAAATTGTACAGATTAAACGATAGCTATGTAAATAATGTTAATATTAAAAATAATAAGCTGTACATTGTGAATAGATCTTATACACAAATAAGAAGTGAATTCTAGACAGTTGAGTTTCCAAAATTCTCCTTAACCATTTGTTTGTTTGTTTAATAATAATTAATTTAAAATTAATTAAATACTTCGGTATTATTATGTAAGTTAATGTATTTTGTTTATTGTAATTATTGATGTATTAGGTATGTTAGTACTGTTGTTTTTCAAAATCAACTACTTTTTTAATTTTGTAAGACACAAATGTGAACTGTGAAGTATTGAAATGCGTATAACTACCCAGTGTCCTAGTGTACACAAAAATTATAGGTTGCTACTTGCAGTCTTACCACGTTTATTTATATAAAAACCGCGTTGCTTAAAATATAGTGTAAATAGTAAATGTAAATAGTTAAGCAGATGATATTTTTGAAAATGTTTATGCATCTAATATCTAAATAAAAATTTAGATTAGAAGTTTATTTGTTATTTCGCAACTAATATACTAAGGATGATAATCCATAATAATAGTTTTACTTTTACATAAAATAGATAGGTATATTATAGTGTATAGTGTTTATTCTAGTACTTATTATACTCATATTCACTAATTTTACAAATAATATAATGCTAATAACTAATATTAATTACTATGTAAAATTAGTTCAACATTTCTGGATAATTATTGGAGAAGAAGGAGCAGAGATTGATATTTTGTTTGATTTTTAAAATAAACCAAACAGTTGCTAAACCACGATAAGTCATGTTAGTATTTTTTGAATAAAAAGACTTATTTTAATTAAAAAAAAAAAAGGTTTTATTTTTATATTAACTATGCGCACAATAGTATACATACTTTAATACTTTCAAACCTGAGACCTTTCAAAATTACCTATATATTCATAAAGCATATAACTTAAAATAATGTGTGATTTATATTAATCATTGTACATAAGGTTTTTATAACTATAGTTTATACGGTTCATATAATAATTATTTTATATTATCTTGTTAATACAGTATGATAATATTTATTAATCTGTAAAACCATTGGCGTATATAGCGGAGTTTGTCGTTTGCGCATCATTAGTACCTCAGGTAAGAAATTTGGTAGGTCGTTTGCGCATCGCAAATTTTAATAATAGAAAGGTACCTACTACCTTTTACCTATCTACCTATTAGTGATATGACCGGATATATTGGTGAGATAATAATATATATAACTGATAAATGATCATTTATAAGCGTATCAACCACGGTTGTAGATTTATACGAAAGATGATTAAATAATATTATATATTTTTTTTTTTTTGGTAAATGTGAATATTAATTTTTTAATTTTTTTTTAAATATGAATTATGAATATTGACGATTATTTTCGTAAGTGTAAATAAAACCTGGTATACGTAATTTGGAATGCGCAATCGGCCTATAAAAAGGTTATTTGTAACAATAGCTAGGGAAAACACCCTATGCCTTTTTAACAATAGCTATGCGCAAACGGCCTATATAAAGATTTTTTGTAACAATAGCAATCGGAAAACACCCTATGCCTTTTTTAACAATAGTGATGCGCAAACGGCCTACAAAAAAGGTCATTCATAACAATAGCGATGCGCAAACGTCCTACGCCCGTATATAGAGGGGTTTTAGGGTTCAAACTCTCCCCGCAATGTATTGTTAATACGGAATTTTAATACAATGATTAATTTATAATATTAATTAAATATATTTTGTTTTTGTAGAACCCATCCCCCCCTCGAAATTGATTTCTATACACGCCACTGTTTAAAACAATGTGTAAATCAATATTTTCCTCCAAATAAACCAAATTATACTTTACATTTTAGTAGTATAGGGTAATTTTATTTTTTTTGTGAAAATAAATTTGTTTCTTTTAATGATTGGCATGAATTAATTTAGTAATCGTTTTAATCGAAAAGAACTAATTTTTTTTTTAGAAATCCGATTTATGCAAATCGTAAAATGTTGTACCCAAAAAGTATATTTTTCGTTTATGGTAAATATTTAAATACACGTAACAAGTTCATATAAGTCTTTAGTTATTTAAACTTATTTCGTCCATATCATTTTGAATTCGCAAACAATTAATAATTTCTTCCATGATACGAGTTTGTATACAGTATACTGCTTAACTAATATAACTAATCAGCACTCAACAAGTAGATTTTGGTTACGACATGAAAAACATTTTAAACTTAATGTTATTTTTAAACACAACAAAGGGGATAAAAAGTACATTAATATATATTATACGGTGTAGTTATCATGTCCCTATTCCAAACAAAGATTTAGACGTCTAATGTTTTGGGATTTCGAACAGTCGAGAACGTTTATCCTTCCACCTCGTTTGTTCAAAATACTTTTATTACTTTTAATAACAATTACTATTTATTGATGATCATTATTGGTTAATTGTTGTAGATCACAGTATAAGTTCGAGGGCCTCAGTGTTCAATTATTATAGTGACCGGTAGTTAGTAGTCACACGACGTAGCTTATAGTGTTTGCCGATCGAACGTGACATATTATACAGTGACAGTCGATTTCAAAGGCAAATTATTTAATACAGAAAAGTACCTATGATATTTGAAAAGGAATAAGGAATCCATTGTATATTTATAATGAGTACTACGATGTCAAATGCCAATTGGTCATTTAAACGGCTACATAAATGTTATATATTTATTAAATAATTGGAATACTATTCATACAATTAAAAAACGAGGATTTTTATTTTAAAGAAATCAGACAAACTCTATTTTGTTTAAACAATTAGGTAACACGTACAATTATGAATACCTACACATGCATATTGTAAGTTGGTAGGTTTAGGTATAAGGTTTGGTTAATGTATTTATTTTTTACATGTTAAATAAAAATAAGTACCTAATATTCTAAAATTGACCAAATAGGATAAGGTAATAATAATTAGTAAAGTTTGATGTGAAGTTTAATGATAGATACACATTTCTTCAATTAATTATTGAATTTATTTATTTTATCGCGAAAAAATAAAGATACAATAATTTAATTTTTCAAATACAAGATAGGTATAATATTTCCGTATAAGAATACAGGTGTAGAACAATATTTTTGTTAAACTCTACACTATACACACTTTTAATCTGAAAATTCTGAAAACATTAATATCAAAATTAAACTCTCAAACTAGGTAGTAATTTGTTTGGAATATTTATGGCTGATTTGATGGATATCTAATGCACGTACTATATATTTGTATGAATATCGTTTAATATATATTTTTATATAGGTATGTAGGTATTCACTAATATTTTAGTGGAAATATTGTAAGAGTTCAATTTTTATTTATTTAAATCTATTGTTTATTAATCAAGAAAAAAGTGATTTGCATGAGAAATTCAAAACTGATTGGGTCATAATAAAGCTGCAGTAAGACAGTTCATAAGTTTTTCAATTGAATGATGATTAATGATCATGTAACTATTACACGAGTTTAAAAAATCTAATTATCCTTAAATTTAAAAGTATACGCACATAATATACGTGTATTGTAATTTATATAAATTAATTTTTATCTTTATGTTTTGTTGAATAATTAAAACCATTCTATACTAATTTCAATATAAATAAGTAATTTAAAACTAATAGGTTGTAACACAACTAGACAAGTATGATGTAAGTAATAAATAGTTCAATTATCATATAAACACACATAATAATTATAATAGGTAGAATAGTATAAAATGCCCAGTATGACTAATTGACGACGCCATTTTCCAAATATGTACGGAATAGTACTGTAAAGGAAATAAAATAGTTTGACATAATCGTCATGGTTAATAATTATGAGAAACGAAATGGAATCGTACTGCGTAGGAATAGGTAGTGTGGGCGTTGTTTTTAAAGTTTTATTTTATGATTTAATGACATTTATAGATATCATACGCTTTGCTATCTTTGTTTTCCAAAGGAAGCAACTGTTGCATGCATTCGTCAGGAAGGTACATGAATTTTTGAACTTCTTCACGATCCGAAGGACAGCAATGTGGTACCCTGTTCTCGTTCGTCATCGAGACACGTAATGCCAGCATTTTCTAAAATTTAAATAATTTATAATAATCTATTAAAATATGGTTGTTATTAATTTTGAAATTAATATATAGATGCCGGGGCACGCCAACTAAACAATAATATATGATGTAGCAATATAAATAAGTATCATTATGATACTTAATAATATTTACAATAGTTACATTTTGAGAGAAGTGACCGACGAATCAGAATATTAATACTTTATGTTTTATTTTAAGGCTAACGTGCTATAATGTGAGAAAGAAATTTGTTTAGAACACGCTCGATTATTGTAGAATGCACATTCACAAGTGTTGAAGACCACGAGAATCCGTGAGATATTACCTACTTGTAAAATTGTTAAGTCTAAACGAATGGATTCGCATACCTTTCTGTTTCCTCGTGATGCTATTGTATGGTCGACAATGCAATTAGGATAGTCCTTGCCAATAATGCATCCCACCTGTTTTTGAACTGATTCGGGACACTTCCATGGTTCGTACAGAAATTGGGTGGGCATGTTTTTTAATTCAGGAACATATCGTCTGTGAACATCAGATTAATATGGATGTTTATTTTTAAAATGTCCTTATTTAATGACCTTACTTAATGTATTCGCCAGATGGGTCAAGCCTTAAACCGTAACTGACAGGGCAAACGCACAAAGGGCAGTCTAACAGCTGTTCAAATGTAGAGCTTGACACCCAAATCCAGTTACCGGAGCACACGGAAAAATCAGCATCTAGCAAATACTTCATAAAATGATTCAACCCTTCGACCCAGCTTATCCAGAGATCACCTCTCGTCAAGAAAGATGCCAATGAATTTCGTACCACATGATGAATCCATCCTTCCTAGATAAACAACGAGGATGTTGTGAGACGAAAAGTGATATTTGTATACAAGTATGGTACATCAAAGAATCAGAAACTGTTGAATTTGGGTACCTGCATCAATTGTCTCATCCCGGCGTCTATGAAGGGATATCCAGTTTTGCCGCTTTTCCAACATTCCAACATCTTCTTATTTTCCGGAATTTTAATATCATTCCAAGGTATTGAAATGCACGCTGGGTTATCCTCTATCTGGCCAAAGTTTTTGTTGTCAATAGACATGGTGTAAAAGTAATCTCTCCAAATAAGTTGGCTGGTCACGCTGTACATAGGTAATAAATCTCCTTCGAATTTGTTGATAAACAGTTTTGTAAGTTCCCAGTAAAACCTAACAATAAGTTATCGTGTACAATTAATATATATTATATTTTTTAATTTCCAAAATTATATTAATTATTACTTTCTTATGGATAAGCATCCATATCGTAAAGCCGCGCTGAGGCTGGACGGTGGGCTCAAAAGGTCTGGATTTACTTGGTTGGGCAAGTAAAATCCATTAACGAATGCTTCTTTTTCATATTCAAGTCGTTCTTTTAACTGTTCTAAAGCTCTGGTCTCACCGCCGTACCAACGGTATGTAGATGTTAGATTTTCTGGAACTTCTGGATAAATTCCAAAGGTTTCCGGGGTCGGATTGTGTAGGTTCTAAAAATTATTTTATGCCCATAAGTAAGGCAAATCGGTGATAAAAAAAAATTACAACAAAATACAATATTTAAATAGGTACTATATTAAAAGTACTAATATGAAGTACCTATCTATTTTTTAAAAATAAAAAATACCTTAAATTCGTCTTGAATAGAAGTTGGAAGTTCCTCAAAAATTACACTCAACCAGTCTACATTACCTACTGGTGTTGGAGGATGACCAATTTGGTTTGCTGTATTCTAAAATATTCAATGGGCATTTTTTTTTTTATTGTAAAAGATATTATTACCAATTACTCACTTGGAACTGTTTAAAAGTAAATGGAGGTACTCCACCGTTTTTTTCGATTATTGATTTTGGATTCCACAGTGTATGGGAAACTGTCTCAATGCATTTTATATCATTTTCATCGCAAAATGTCTTTACCTTTTCATCACGTGTTCTACCAATATGGGCACAGTCCTAAAATTATAAAATATGTCCATGCTTAAATCTATGTCCAAAAAATAAAATATATATATATAAAAAATACCTGTTCATAAGTAATAAAATTCAGGCCGATCTTTTCTTTTATCATTTTAAATATATTAACAGGGTTTCCTTGAAGTATATACAAACGTCCTCCAACCAAAGCTAAATTATTATTTAGGTCTATTAAACTTTCCAGAAGAAATCGCATCGGATTGTATCCATACCATTTTGGATCTAAATAAATACAAGACACTATTTAAAATATGCTTATTTAAAATTAATTAGTTTATTATACCAACAATTAACAGATTTCAACACAGACACAATATTTTATCCATATACATCTGTATTATATTTTACACATAACATAGACTTTAATTTAAAAATTTTTATGTGCAATTTTCTACAGTTAGATTATAAATAATAATTTACATTTAAAAAATAACCGAATTACTTGAGTATTTTTACTTATTAAATTGTGTTATTAAAAAAAGCTAAGGCTTATATTTTGATATTTTATTTGCATTATATATTTACATAACTGCTAATATTGCAATACGAAACTCAATTGACTATACAAAATAACTGTAAAAGAAATTCAATCACACGATGTCTCGATACATGTCAAATTTAAAACATATTCAACGAATTGGCTAACAAAAACCAATATTTCATTAATTAATTAAACAATAAATTCTGAGGTAAAAAAAAATATAGCACCCTTATTGTTTCAATTAGGTATGTCTTTTTCCATGACTGAAATTATAACGTTTATGTTTACTTTCACTGTGCATTACTGCATTTAATTACATTTTATAATAATATGTTTAATGCTATTATTATTAATCTATTATTAATTGTTCGTATGTGTATCGTAGACAGTTTCAAATATTTATTCATTATTCGCGAGTTAAGAATTAACTACGATGTCTACCAGTAGTCACAAATATATAGAATCGTAAATAATACATTTGTGACTAATTTAATAATTTAATAGACCATAGTATTACTGTGATCGCTAACGCCACTGACCACTTTACCACTTTACCTTTAGGTACCATTAACTGATTAATTTTACGATCGGCGACACCGCCAATTGTAGTTGATAATGAAAATACATTTATAATATTCATTGATTTGGTATAAACACACATATAGGTACCTATCATATACGTGATGTGACGTATTCTATATTTACATTTGCAATTAATAATTATACTTACTAAACGTAGTCTCGTCGAAAATGAACAGTGTAATAAGCTTTTCAGCATTGTTGTGAGCTTCAATCAAGGCTGGGTTGTCGTGCAACCTAAGGCCATTTCTAAACCAGTGGACGGCGACAGTCATAATTACCGTTTTACGACCTGTAAAAAAAATATCATAATGTCATATAATTACCTATATGGTAAATAAATAATATTTATAACCGTTTCAACATTAAGACTTCGGGCGATGGCGATGCATATTATAATTTATGTCATCTGCATATTATAAGGGGCCTTCAACACGTTGCCCGCAATGAGGCGCGCGAACAAATTGTAAGTATAACATGTATTTGTTCAATCGTTGAAAATTTTTACTTTAACAAGGTTAGCCTTTAGTTTGTATGTGTGTACAAGTGTACACCATTAGAACGACTGTAAAACGATATCATCAAAAACTAGAGCTTGGTTATTTGACGCTCATCATCTAGTAAACTCACTGAGAATTGCTTCGTCTTAAATAGTGGAGAGAAAACAGTTTCAAATATCTAATTAAAAAATAAATAAAATATTTTCTTAAAAAAATTAAATTAAATTAATAGTTTGTAATTTAAAATGTAAAACTACAATACGTTTAAGATCATATATTATAAAAATCAATACGAAAATCTGAACCATTTTCATAAAATATATTATATGTTTTTATTTATAAGTGTGCGGGCCGTGAGATTTAAAAAAAATCAAAAGTGGCCCTAAAAGACTCCAGGTCGTTTATCGAACGATGATTTTTGGTTGAAATTTTTTTTTATCATCGATATAACGCGATAATAGTAGAATTGAAATTAAGAGATCACTGCACTTACGCCCAAAGTTAAGACATAAATACTTGGAAAATATTGACTTTAATTTAAAAAAGATATACAGGTAACCTACTTGTGTTACTGTGTTAGTATAAATAACGCAAATAAGTATAAGTTTCGTTGTGTAACAGTCATTGTAGTGTACGGGGGAGCATGCTCTTATATAAATATACGTTTTACACAAAATATTTACACTGTAGACGATTGTTTCAACTTCTGCGAATTACTCCGATGTAACATACTGACATACATTTATTTACGTATTGATATTATTAAGATTTGTGTTTTGTGTTTTGTTATTTTTAAAATATTAACCAACTACCCAAATTTTATTACTCAATTTTAGAGATTTTGAATCAAAATTTTTTCATGTAAGTAGTTTGAAGAATTGTATGACACTTAATTTTCACAACAAAAAACAAGATATCATTCTAATTATTTTTCTTCAAAGTTATTTTTAACTTTTTAAAATCCATGTAACTTTTATTAAGTAGGTACCTACCATATTGTACAATAGGTACAATGTACCTGGTACATAATATACTTTTCTAAAATGATAACATAAAAAATTTAATTTTATAATTGTTTTATTTATAAGCCTTTTAAATTTGGACGAGTTTGGAATATTGCAACTCAAAATTTATAATGGATTCATGTGAAAATTTAGTTTTATAAAACGGTATAATATTATTATAATATAGTTCGTGACATGAAAACTGTCTCTTGATAGCCACAACCAAGCGGCTGTTTCGTCTCAGTGGTTTGCAATGCAATGCAATTTATTTATTATTAATTATTAATTAATTAGTTAATTCACTGAAAATACTTAAAAATATCTTATAAACAAATATGTTTATTCAAACCAAATATTATATAACGGGCAAAACTTTATAAAAATGTGCGTTTGCAGTGTGCCGTGATATAGGTTTGAGCTCATTGCTAACGCGTTGATAAGCAGTGCGGGTCGCGGTACTCATGGAACAGTTTTTATGTCTCGGACTATAGGACCGGTTAGCTGTATTACCACTATTACCCGACTTCTTTAAAAATATTCTTTCTAGCTTTTTTTGTTTCGCTTCACCTTTAAATTGAAAAATATAATAAAAACACAATTATAACAATGATACATTTTATGATTTTTCATTTCTTAATTTCGGACATAATATTTTTGATGTTAACACAAAAAACTAGAAAATCCGACGTAAATACGGAATATTGCCATATATGATTGATATTCGTCTTTATGCGTGTACATAAATCAAATCAATATACTTATTGAAAAGCATAAAATATAATATATGTTATCATTATATTTGTGTTTATTTAAGTACTTATTTGATTTCAATTTTTTTTTTATATATATTATGTATAAACATTTTTATGTGACGTATTTTTAGTTTTTACTAATTATAATAGTAATATAATCTGTAACCAATAGCTACTCATAAGTATATAAAAAAAATATTCGATTTTCGTGAGCAAAAAAAAAGTTGTCATGAGTGAGCAACTCTAATATTACTTATATGAGGTAACAATCATTAATATTTATATATTAGAGGTGCACTGTATAGATATGTACGAGTATAATAGTACCTATCACAGTATATTATACTTGTGAAAAAAAAAATTACATATGTAAATCTATTCGTTAACCAACCATCGGACTATATTATAATGGAGAGTACAACGACCACAAAGTTCGAAGACGAGTTAAGATTTTATTTTTCACTTTTTTAGTTTAATTTAATACTGAACGAATGTAAAAAAAAAACACTAATAATAAATAATAATTATAATAATATATAATTTTAATACGTATTTATGTCAAAAGTATTTAATATTTATCACTTAAGTTACATTGTACCCAATACAATATGTTATCTTGTTTACATAGTTAGATTACCTAAATATAATATAGAGTATTTTTTTTAGTTTTGTTGTCACGTATTGTTTAGCTTTTTGTTTGACGTATACACCATCAATTTTGTTATGTATCTGCTTATCTGCTATTTATGCATTGCAGCATTAGGAAGTACTACCTATAGTGTTCACTGTTCTGTAAATACATTATACATTTATACCTAGTGTTGGTCACACAGTCGGGCAGACAATACTAGCACACAATTTTTTGTAGTTTTTGTAATTAGCACAGGAGCACACAGTTCTGGGAAAATAATTTAATATAATTATTATTTAAATTATTATGATTTATGACTATTGATTTATGACTATTGATTTATTTTTATTTATTTATTTCATCCAAATTATCTTCCGGAACATCTACCAGATATTACTCTACCTATACACCTATATACTAGGTACTTAAGATATTACATTTTTCAATTTATATATAATATTACTGCAGTTCACAGCCCATTTGAGTAATTTCTAAAGAGAAAAAAAACAAACACCGACTCTCATCACCTATAAGGACGTTTTTTTTGACAGTACTTAGGTATTATATGGCGTGTTATTATCTATTGAACCTATCTAATATTACACTAAACAAATTTAAAATTATTTGCTTATTTTGAATGGAACAATGCCTTATAATTATTTTAGTAAAAACTACTAATATATTTTATTTTTTACTCTGTGTCGTGGAGTAGGGTTGCAACACTATGTATCAGGGAGTTGCCTACAAAGATTTATCGCAATGGACAGTTTGTCTTAAATGTATTCACATTCGACAATTAACATCAATACATTCCATACATATTTAGATCTAATTTTTCTTCAGAATATGAAATAAGCAATTTAGGTTGCTAACGGAACGATAAAACTACTATAAAGCTACCGATACAAAGGTAGCTACTATACCTACGATAAAAAAAAAGGCCGTGTATGCGCATCATCTGTTTATCTACACCAAATTATCATACATCATATTATACGCATCAACATGCTGAAGAATAGAAGGGTATAAAAATAATTTATAAATGAATACAGTTGATTGCCATAAATCATATGTAATAAATAGATACAAACAATTAAAATAAATTGCATTGATTCAGTTGTATTGTAGTCATAATTATATAAATGTACGTACATAATATAATATTATATAGATAATGAATAATTTAAGATTTTTAAGTTTAAAAAAAAGGTGGGAAAGTGGACGTCGCTCTGCTATACAGTAGGTTACAAGTGGGTCACTGTTATGGATGGTGTTAAATTACTTAAATTTAAATCCAATGATATAATATCATTGTATACGAAAAACGATTCTGAGCGAAGACGGTTAGTCAGTTAGCCTATGATATATTACTAAGTATATTTTATGATATTGTTGGGAATAAAGTAATTTATTTACCAATTTACATGGAACCTTGTTTTGAATTTGTAATCCTTAGCTATAAATGTTGAACATTTTATACATTTTTAACTACAAAAACATTTTTAACTTTTAAATTTGATAAATCTTGTTAAAATTCGAACTTAAAATGCTTATAAAAAAATATCGTGCCTATGTATTTTTAGTATTTATCAACTGCTATTTTAACAATATATCATAAGCCTTGTATTAAATTTTCACGGTTTTTGACCCGACAAATAAAATTTTATTGATATTTATAAAAAAAAAACTAAAAAAATGGAAACTGAAAATGTCCGTAAACAGCTCAAAATAAGTCAAAATATTTGGGAAATGTTATCGTGTATAGAAAATGCTAATATAAACATTCAGTCAAAATTTCATGTACCTACGGTCATTTGTTTTAAAGTTGCACCAAAAACCAAAATCGATATTCTATTTTTTATTTTTATTAGAATTAGCTGACGGCCGGGGGTTTCCGTTTTCCGCCAAAATGACCCTCGCCCGTTATCACCATGGCCGTTTTCCGCCAAAGATCATATTCCGATTTCCGCCAAAAAATAATATTAAAGTATTTGAGATATTTTTTGAGAACCCCTGAACTAAATCCATCAAATAGTAATGATTATGAAATTATTATTATTTAATCTCAGCGCTATCAGCCGTTCGCTGTCAGACTGCACCTGTCAGTTGAAACCACGGTGTCAAAAAAAAAATGTCCTAGAATATTGAAGTGATAACTAGTAACCGCAGTCATATTATGCTAGTATACAAACATTTTAAACGTACACGTGCGTACACGTCAATATACGGTATTACTCGGTGGAGGTGCTACGAGAAACAGTGTGGTGCTAAACTTTTTACAAAAAATAATAATAATAATTACGTACTCGTGAAATTTGAAGGTAGTCATACACCAGATCATAGTGCTATCGATAGACGTCTAATTGACAGACAAATTATTAATTCAGCCTGTAAGCGTAAAGCGGTAGAAGATGTAAATATGAGACCCAAAAAAATTATTTTACGGGAAATTGGACAAAGTTCATCTACTACTATTTCCGTTAATGACGTAGATCGTGTACGAAAAAATATGTACGAAAGCCGACGAAAAGTTCTTCCAGCTAATCCAATTTCTATACAATCTGTACACGCCTCATTACGAGAAATGAACATTTTGACGATGCAAGGTGAACCGTTTTTATTATTAAACGATGATTATAAAAATGTTTTGATTTTTGAAAAATTTAAATTTTTTATGTGATGTCCAAACTATATAATATATGGATGGCACTTTCCAATAAAGTGCTAGATTTTTTACTCAAATGCATACAATTCATGGGTACAAAAATGGGCACTATGTACCACTTATATTTTGTTTGCCGCCTGACAAAAAAACAGAGACTTACATTTATATATTAAATAAAATATCGGAGTTGTGTGATAACATGGGTCGTCTTTTTTTACCAACTAATATAACTAGTGATTTCGAAAAAGCTATACTAAATGCAATTGATGAAGTTTGGCCTGGGATGAATGTAGTTGGTTGTCGATTTCACTTGACCCAAGCACGGTACCGACAAATTCAATCTCTAGGTCTAGTTACCGAGTACAAAAATATGTGTAATATTGGTATGTGGCTATAAGGCATACCTCTGGTTTATTATTTTTAAGTCCCAGTGAAGTAATGAGTTGTTCTATGGAAGATTTTATGCCACAGTATCCATCTGATAATCGTGTTCTAGCGTATTCACAATATGTATTGAACAATTACATCTCAAATACAAGTACGTCCCCCCCCCCCCAAGTTATGGGCGGAAGCAACTTCTTCATTAACAAGAACCACGAATGCGTGTGAATCATTTCATTCCGACTTCAATCAATCGTTTTATAAAAACTCGCCTTCAATATTTACGTGGGTTCAGAATTTGATTGATGAGGTACAGACCAGTGTATATTGTAAAATGTCAAGTGTGAATCAACTAAAAACTCCTCGAAAAATAATTCAGTTAAGACAAATAAAAAATGAAAAATACATTCAAAAATACATTCAAAAATACATATAATATGGGCATTTAACTAGGTTCGAGTTTGTCAAAAAAGTCTCTTTCTCGTACAGTAAATATTCAAAATGATGTTTATAATCAAAAATATTTTATACTTGTAATGTTTTTACACACAATTTGTTTTAATTTTAATTTTTATAATAATGTATTATTTGGACGACAAACTTAATATATCGTATAATATATACTATATATAACGTTTTAATTTTATTGTATATTATAAAAGCGTGTACGTTGGGAAATACAATGGGTATACCTATATATAATAGGTGAATAATAAATAGTAAGATAAGATATAGTCATATAGATAATAGTTTATGATCAATATGTGTGATACAAGGTTAGCCTACACATCAAATTTTGTTCAGGGGTTCTCAAAAAATATCTTAAATACTTTAATAATATTTTTTGGCGGAAATCGGAATATAACCTTTGGCGGAAAACGGCCATGGTGATAACGGGCGAGGGTCATTTTGGCGGAAAACGGTTACGCCCTGACGGCCCATATCATAATAAATTATCAATAATTGATACCATATTATAATATTTTAAAACAAGTTTTTTTTTTGGTGTTTTTATGTAATGTTTTAAACTAGTCGAAATCATTCTCATATGAAATATATAATGTCTTTAATACGTAATCATACATTAATAGGAATTAGTTTAATTAACAATTCATAAATTTCAAAATCAATTATTATATAAAAATAATCGTTCATAAGACGTGTTGTTATGAACGATTATTTTTATCCCAAACCTCCAGGTACTAGAATATAACATCAACGCCAAACCTCCAGATATCGGCATCAAGCAAAGTGTCGCTTCTATATTGTTCTGTGCTATTACCTACCTATTATTAACTATTTTATACCATAAGTATAAATGGCTCAAAAGTTAATACATTTTTAGTTTTTTTTTTTTTAAAACTTCTTCGTTCGTCTTAGTTGATGCTTTCTAGATAAAAATGTGTTTCAATAACATACGAGTTTAAATAACTAATTTTTATTTTAAAGTTTTTGAAAATTTTTGTTATTTAAGGTCAAATTCCAATTTTTTTTAGATTTATGTTAAATTTTACTATTAAAATACCTAGCTTAAATTTAAAATAATTCTTATTAAATTTAAAACTATTTACCACAAATAAATACTAAATACTAATCATCTTTTCAATAAAAGTGTCATAGACATTTTCTTAATGTAGGTCGTATTTTAATATTTAATGTTAGGTAACATTTTTTTCATAAAATTAAATGCATTAAAATTAATTAGAAAAAATATTATTTATCTTAGTATTTATACTTTAAAATTGTGTCGAGCATTTTTGAATGTTTTTAAGGTCAACTTCTGAGCTCCAATAATAACTTATAACTAATTATAAAAATGATTTTAATATACACTTAATGAATTATTTGAATAACGTAAAACAAAAAAAAACGGTTTAATTGAGAACTACACATTACGAGTTTGTAGTAAACTCGTAATGTAACGGATGATATTAATAGTGTTTTCTGTAACTGAAATTAGTCGCATATATATTGCAAAAGACTTACAATATTATTAACATATTATACTCAAGGTGATAATAATCAAACGTACCTATGAAGTTTGTAGGAATCGACATGGTTTTAATAATAAATGTGGTATATGCTACTGTGTATCTATAATATAATTTTCCTTATTCCGTTTGCGAGCTTAAGAATCAGGATTGATAAAAGCACAGATTGAACGTCATCGGACCGTACAGTATAATATTATATATTATTACTATCGTCCGTTATGTCCATCATAATAATATTTTAAGAGCCGTCCTAACTTGAGAAAAGCGATACTAATTAGTGAACAGTTTCGAAAACAATGATGGTTCATACTTCATTTTGACAGTTATAACTTATAAGTAACATATTATATTATAATTTATTGTTTGTAATCAAAATTTGATAAAATACTATCGACGGACATTTAATAATAATATAGTCTCAATACAATTTTAACTTGTAAGTGAGTAGGTATAATATAATAATATAATATGTATAAGTTTGATCTTTAAAGATATCGAACGTCGAATAGCTTAAAGTATAAGTTTAAGCTAATAAGTTGACGCTATACACACGTTGTCATCGCTGCACAGTTATATTATTGTAATTGTTCAATAGGTACCTACTACTGCACATGGATAATGATATGACAATATGACAATATAAATCGTACACAATCGTTAAGGATTTTCCGGTAAACCTGAGACCGGACGAGATAATAATCGAATAATTTAACGCGTGCGGTTCGCAGTCAGAACGTGGTTTGAATGGTCTTCTACAATAATTAATGATATAGTATAACAATAATATAGTTGTTAAAAAAATATGTTAATTTTACCTGGTCGTGAACAGCGAACAGGTATACCGTGAACGGTTTCTCGTTATTACGCCAATGCACCAGTTCGAGATTCGGCCGTGATGTGTGTGCGTGGTCGTAGAAGTCGGCTAGCGGCTTATATACGACTGATTCTGGAACGAGCGTGGAGGGGTTTGAAATCCGGCGACACGTTTAAGGGAAGGGGTGCATTGACGGTGGTGGACATTTCTGTAACTAAAAATATAGACTTTATATCGTGTGCCAGTGAGCAAATGTCGTTATTATATTGATTAGTTTAATTGTACTATTATTGCAATTTCCAGGTTATTAATACATATTCATATTATATTATTATTTATTGGTGTATATGTATATATATATATATATATATATATAAACGGTTTGAACCCAATTCAAGATATTTTACTAATTGCAGACAAACAAAAATTGAAGTAAATTGCAATAGAAGTAGTAAAAATGATAATGAAATAACATTTCGATAACAGTAATATTTAAATATTTAATAACAATATCTATAATAATGACAGCTTTGTCATTTTGTACGAAGGATTATCTTAAAATAACGTGTAGGACAAATAGGAATGGAAAAGTCATGGAATGTTGAAAGTTCCGATGAAGAACTAGATAATTGACTAAAAGCTATACTAGAGCATCTGAATCTGAATTAATAATTGTTGAAAAAAATAATATAATATTACTATTAATAATTCTTCTATCAATAGTTCTTACTAAAGATTTTAAGTCGAGTACAAGAAAAGGAGAGTGTAATCACGAGGAGGGCTGAAACTTATCAGTATAATATTGAAGGACCCTACACAATACATTTTGTACCGTACTCCCAGTCAGAACGAACAATATTTAATGATTATAGGTACTTGAGTATTGTTAATGGAGAACACTTCGACATATTATTTGCAATATAATATTAAACCCGACTAGTATATCTATATATATAGTATTATTAATCATTTATCCTACACTAATCATTTCGGAAACACATTATAAATTCAAAAAAATTTCTAATAAATAAGAAATGAAGAAGACGTTCATTTTATTATTGTGTATTTTTTAATATGAATCTATGTAGGCACTTGGCACCTACTGCTTATAATATCGAATCTGTATTATTCATTTATTTTATAACTAAACGTACCGTGACCCAAAATACAGATGAAAATATATATATTCACAATAAAAATATAAACTCTAAACATTATTTATATAACATTGACAGAAAGAAAACGGTGGGGGGTCCTCATAAGCAATACGCATCATCCTGAACATTGGTCTATTACGATAATAATTGATGGTGCGAAGGGGTATGAAAAACGGATAAGTTGTTCATGACTGGGAACTAGGGATTTTGAAATTAAGTCGACTTAGAAATACAGGACAATCTATACTCCATAGAGCCATTAATGAGTTTACTTAGGAGCACTTGGTGTTCAGAAACATATCTATCAGCTAGAATTAATAGTCCCGGATAGTATCGGAGTACTACAGTCCATAACTACTATAAGTACCGGATCATTACTATGAGGTCTATGGTCAATGTGCAGAACTCTAGCAGCAAAACTTATAAATGTTCGTTGTACACTTGTACCCTATCTATATCTGGTTCCTACTCGTAGTAATAAGGTCTCAAATAACAACGGCATGGATACTATAGAATAGCTCTAATAACAAGCGCACAGTATAATGCTTTAATAAGTGGTGTTATCGTCACGATACATGCTGGTATTTATGTAGATATGGATTAAATATAATTTTCTTGTTGAGGTTAAATTTTTATCAGATTTTGATTTCCTTGTATTTTTAATAAGTATATCTCATAGTTTTCAGTACATATAAGAAACATTTGAATGTCGTATGTATAAGTACCTACCTACCTAAATTTAAGTGTACCATGTAAATGATAAATGATCATGATCCATACACAGTAATTTTGGATCATATATAGTTACGTTAATAGTATATGGTTATAAATACGCATATGATATAACATCGCAAAATATGACAGATGTGGAAATATATCACGACATTCTCTTGCGTGGCTGCGTATCATACGAATAATATTATAATACCAACAAACTATTCGAATCCAAGTTTATTTTTTTATTACTCCTTGCTCCTCGAATTATTTTTTAATGAACCGATAAGAGATTAATATGTACAGTTAATAATTTGTTATAATATGATACAAATTTTTTTTTACAGGTCTATAAGACATATTGTATTGATTTTTCAATAATGTGTGATTTTTTTCAATTTTTTTCAATTTTTATTTGTGTCGTTTTATACATTATATTATTAAGTAGTCGAAATAATACTTAGATTTTCAACTTCAGTATCTTTTTCGACGGGAAAGTGAATCTGGTTGATGCATTGGGGACGTATAACTCATAGTAGTTTTCAAAGCGCCTGAAAAACCAAAAATTAAAAATTAAGAAAAACGTGAATATTTTCGAAAAATCTGTTTTTGACAAAATTAATTTTTGTTTTTGGTGACTTAAAAAATTACCATACATACATGAAATTTTCACTATTTATATTAGAAATTTCTATGCATTATAACGATTTTCGAAATATTGCAACGCTTTTTGAGCTATTTATAGTCATAAGACAATTTCGAGTTTTATTAGTTTTTTTTAAAATTATTGTCGATAAAGTATTTTATGTTCTGTCAAAAAACTTGAAAATGTAACGCTCAAGTATATTATGAATTTAGATATGATGATATGCAAATATATATATACAACAACTTTATTAAGCGGACTGCCCACCTTGCGGGTTACCAAGAAACACAGTATACAATATGGTCAATATTGTTATACATAGAATTGCCTTAAAATTATAAAATTATAATTTAAAGATAAAATATCTACTAAGAAGAATTTATGATGGTTTAGAAAAATACAGATTTTATATAAAATAGAAAAATTAAAAATATAGTATAAAATATCCTATTCTGACAAACAGTCGCCGCTCAGAATCGTTTTTCGTATACAATGCTATTATATTATATCATTGAATTCAAATTTAAATTTAATCCATTACAGTGACCCACTTCGCACTTGTAACCTACTGTACAGAGAGCGACACCCATTTACCAGCTTTTTTTTTATATTAAATTATGTTTTAAATTGTTTATATACCATCACAAAGGGTCATAGATACTCATATAATAAATAAATATTCTTCTTCTTTTTTTTTCTTCGCTCTTCGTTCAAAATCATATGGGTTCGTCCACCTCCATATGGCTCTGTCCAATACTCTATTTTATTTGGTACTTAATATAAGTTACCTATGTACCTAATTGCGTATTACAGGTGTTACCATCGAGTACGATATAATGCATATGAATAATAGAATTACTTATTAGTGATCACTGTTATATGAATATTATAATATTACCTATATATAGCATCAATATCTATTCGAATATTTGTACTTATTTTGTAATATTATAATTCAATTTGAATTTTATCGATATACGAGAAAAGTAAATATAGATAGGTACATATATATATATATAGACGGAGAGAAAGAGATTGAAAGACTTGAGAAAGAGGTGAGCACGTGGCTTGAAATTATGTGTCACGCGGTGTCACGTGTGGGCACACGAATGGTATCGGGAGCACGTTAGTCAGTTGTCATACGCCGTGGGACACGCAGTAATGGCGATCAAAACAGTCGAAGAGCGCCGACTCACGTGTCCCATGCACGCAACATGTAGGTAAACATACCTAATATATTACATAACAGTGGTATTATGGTACTTTAGGTAATAATAAATATCGACGACTTTTTGTGTACTATTGCAGGCCATTGTTAACATCGTCCCGTTTGATCGACTCCAAAGTTCCAACGAATTATGTACATAACAATATCTGGGGCGCAACAGTTTGATTTTCGACAAACTCCCTTATATATTGTTATGTAATAAATAATTACTATACAGTCGTCGAGAAACCATACTATAATAATGTACTTTATTCTATTATTATAAAATATTATACAGTACGCGCCCATTACTGCCATATCGAGCACTCGTATTTTATACCGTCTACGTCTTGCGTGTTGATAATAATAATTATTTTATTACACTACTGTCATTTTAACGTTTTTATACGTCATATTACCCGTACAAAATATGTTAAAATGTGTTAGTATAATATGCTAAATGATAACATGACGGCTGTAGTCGATCGACAAAGACTATTATATATTTGTATACTTTTAGGTTATAAACAAATTGAATAATTAATTATTTATAACAGGTGCATGTATGTACATTCGTCGTGATTTTTTAACGACACTCGTGACAGTCAAAGATACTCGGGTAAACAACATGTTTACAGTCGTCTTAATTCTTAGGACTATGCGTTTTAATTTTAAATTTTTTACGCGATACATCACTAAGGTGCCGTCCGTTCTGCTCATTGCAATTATTGGTTTTATGTGTATTTTAAGTTGCAAACAGCGAATAAAATAATACGCAGACACTAGGTTACTATCAAAATAATATCATTACCTAATATTCCTTACTATTTGCCTATCAGGGGTGGCCAAACTATTTTTGATAAATGTATTCATGTACTACATCATATATTCTTTTATTCCCCCTTTTAATTAAGGGGATATCAGCGCACCATTTATTTTGTCTTTCTGACTCACGTGCAACATTGAAAATTTACATTTTATGATTTATCCGTACCAACCCTGTTTATATAGTTTTGTTACTTTTTAATATTATAGAGTGAATTCACCTATATCATCAAACTTTAAGTTGAGAACATTACATCTGTCACTACATTGGCTTTTTCATGATATTTTAATGTTGATGCAGTTTATAAGCATTTTTAAATTGTAATAATTTAAAGGCTCATATTATATAACTTACATAAAAAATAAAATATCATAAAATAGCCCACGTAGCGATACAGGTAATCTTCATAACTTAAATTTTGATATAATAAAGGTGAACTCACTCAAATATTAAAATTAACAAGTAACAATATAAGGTTGGCGCTGCCATACTTAAAAGGTGCTCGAGCACGTCACGTACCAATTTCGCGTATGATCACACATGTCTTCATATAATCATATTATGCGTTCCATCGCGCAATGATCACAACTGTAAACCCATACTTCTATACAAGTAGGTTTTAAATATTGTTCGTAAGTCAAAAAGAGAACTCAAATGGTATGCTGACATCGTCTTATATATTATGTTTGTACTTACAATGTTTGTAATAAATGTCAATAAAATTTTAAAAAAATTATACATTATAATATGACACTAGCTGAACCCGTGCACTTCGTTGCCCGTTAAATGTACTAACTCTATATGACTCAAACTTTGTTCAATTCGTTATTTAATATTCGGTGTATGGTGTTCAAAATTATTAATCTTAACTTTTCCGTTGTCCAGAATAAAAATTCTGATTCGCAGCAGTTTATTATCAGGTAGATTTCTGCGGTAGATCGCGGACACCATGCTTTTGCACGTAAGTGTATGATTTAACTCTAAAGTATAAAAGTTATACCAAGTTTGTCATATTCTAATCAATTAATACAAAATCCTAAACTAACCATACTAAAATCAGATTAATAAAAAAAACCAAATTTAACCATTTTTAAATTAGCCTATCTTCTTCCCAGAGATCTAATCTACACTCAAACATTCAATTATATATTGACAAAAAATAATACTACAAATCAACAAAGATTCCCAATCAACCAATAGAAACCAATATAATATAATACTCTATAATTATTATAATCTGCAACAATAAACTACATTTTTTATTATTTAGTTTATTTTCTTCTGGACAGATGACGTCACTGTTGTATTTTTGACATCCAAATTTCCTACTTTTCCGGTGGATCTTCCTAAAATTCTCTTTCATAGAAACCTTCTCTGAGATATACAGATTACTACAAATCATACATATACTAGATCTGATAAGTAGTTTCAGAGTTACCCAGTACAAAGATTTTCATTTCACATTTATATAGTTAGAAGATATACATACAAAATGTCAAGATATAAATTGGCAAAAAATAATAATACAAAATAAACAAACATGCTCGTAATTAATAGCAAGCAATGTACAATACACTGTTATTATATAGACGCTGTTGTTGTTTTTGGCCATGTCACCAGGTGTGCACTTAAGAGGCCATTACTCCGGAACCACTTATCGCACAGCGTAAAAACTTCACAGAAACTATTTACATATCAATCTTAATATGCCCTGAAATTTTTATTGAAATCAGTTTGGTGGATCTTGAACTAACTATATAATGTATTCAAAATGTACACTTATTTTTATACATATAGAGATATATCATTGTATAAGAAAAACGATTCTGAGCGAAAACGGTCAGTCAGCCTATGATATTACTAAGTATATTTTATGATATTATTGTGAATAAAGTAATTTATATATTTACCTATTTACGTGGAACCTTGTTTTAAATTTTCATTCCTTAGCTACAAAAGTTGAACATTTTATAAATTTTTATCTACAAAATAATTATTACATTTTAAATTTGATAAATTTTGTCAAAATTTGAACTTTAAATGCTTATAAAAAAAAATTGTGCCTATGTATTTTTAATATTTTTCAACTGCTATTGTAACAATATATCAGGAGATGTATAATTGATAAAAATGAGAACTGCGATAAATTTATGGATCATATTGTATTACATTTTCAAATCTTAGATTAAAAAATAAAAATTTTTATGAATTCTCAACTCAAAATAATTTGCTAATTTTCGTGATTTTTATTGAAAAAAAAATCCATTATGTTGATATCGTTGGCCAACATACTCAAAACTTTATAATGTTCACTAATTTATATGATATTTATTTTCATTTAATAACAATCAAAACAAAATATATAACAATATATTATTACAGTTGTTATTGTTTTAGATTCTGAGTGAAACGATGAATGTATTGATTTTACAATGATGTGTGTTTTTTTTTTTATTTTTTATTTTTTTTATTTTTTTTTTTATTTTTTTTATTTTTTTATTTTTGTGTCTGTGTACACGATAAGTAGTCGAAATAATGCTTCGATTTTCGACTTCAGTATCTTGTTCGATGGGAAAGTGAATATCGTTGGTGCATTGGGGAGGTCAAAATTTTAATTTCCCAGTTGTTTTCAAAAGCGATGTGAAAAACAAAAGAAAAATTAAGGAAAAACGGGAATTTTTACGCAAAATCGATTTTTAACAAAATCGATTTTGGTTATTGGTGTAACTCTAAAACAAATAACCGTAGATGCATGAAATTTTCACTGGTTGTTTATATTTGCATTTTCTATACACAATACAATTTTGAAAATAATTTGACTTTTTTTGAACTGTTTACGGACATTGTCAGTTTTCAGTTTTTTTAAATTTTTTTTCTATAAATATCAATAAAATTTTATTTGTTGGGTAAAAAAGCTTGAAAATTTAATAGAAGGCTCCTAGGTTATTGTTTCAAAGGCAGATGAAAAAAATTAAAAATCCTTAGTCACAGTTTTTTTTTATACACGTTTAAAGTTCAAATCTTGAAAAAATACGGAAAAATCACGAAAATTTGCAAATTATTTTGAGTTAGAAATTCATAAAAAATTTTCTTTTTAAATCTAAGATTTTAAAATCTAATACAAGATTCCTCATAAGTTTGTCTAACTTTATCAAAAAAAAAATTTCTACAAGAAAGTCAAATTAAATTTTTATGAGCGTTTTAAATTCATATTTTTACAACATTAGATATTCACTCGATTTCTCATGTACCGATTTCCTTATTTTCTTGTAATTCAAAAACGAATAACTGTAGATACATGAAAATTTCACTGAATGTTTATATTAGCATTTCCTATACACCATACAATTTTGAAAATATTTTGACACTTTTTGAGCTGTTTACGGGCATTTTCAGTTTTCAATTTTTTTAGTTTTTTTTTCTATAAATATCAATAAAGTTTTATCTGTTGGGCCAAAAAGTGTAAAAATTTAATACAAGACTCCTGATATATTTTTACAATAGCAGTTGAAAAATATTGAAAATACATAGGCACAGTTTTTTTTTATAAGCATTTAAAGATCAAATTTGGACAGAATTTATCAAATTTATAATTTAATAATTATTTTGTAGTTAAAAATTTATAAAATGTTCAACTTTTATAGCTAAGGATTGAAAATTGAAAACAAGGCTCCACGTAAATAGGTTATTTATAAATTACTTTATTCACAATAATATCATCAAATATACTTGGTAATATCATAGGCTGACTGACCGTTTTCGCTCAGAATCGTTTTTCTTATACAATGATATTATATCATTGAATTCAAATTTAACACCATCCATTACAGTGACCCACTTGTAACCTACTGTACAGCAGAGCGACATCCACTTATCCACCTTTTTTTATGTTTAGTTTAATTTTATATTTTATAGGTAATAAAAATTAATTTGAAAATAGCGAGCTTCTATATCAATTACCCATAGATATTTTATTATTTTTGAAGACCGTATTATTAGTAATTAATATTTACACGATTTATATTGTATTGGAAATCGAAAAGTTTCCATTTAGGGCACATAAAATATAAATAAATTATTGAATAAAAAAAATTATAGGTATGTATTATAATTATAATATAAAGAAAATATATGAGCATGGTGATTAAATTCAAAAAAAAAATACAAGATTCATTACACATTTTCATTTAGCATAGATATTTTGCAATGTTACAAAAAGACAGTATGGTTTATCTCACAATAGTTCAAAATATTTAGGCAGAAGTCAGAACATCATATAAAATTGACAAAAAAAGAAGAACAATTGTAAAAAAAAGGAAATAAAAATGGTGCAAATGATAAGATATTTGTTTCATTGACTAATCGCATTATTAAAACAAAAATGACCAAACTATCTAACTTCTTATTTAAAATCACGCCACCCCCTCTTCCACCGAAGACTATCCAAGTTTTGTACTATTGTCTTTAGGTGTTGTAAAAAATACTTTTATTTTATATTTGAATAAATGGGTTAAACCATATTCAAATACTTTTAGATAAATTTTTTCCAGACAATTTATGTTTGTTTGGAATGGTTGGAAATTAACGTTTATAGTTAATACATCAAAATAATATTATATATAGGTATAAATAAGAATTGCATTTATAGTATAATAAATAATAATACTAGTACCTAACAAATACATAGGAATGTATAGGAACCTATACAAATACATTTATTAGAAAAATCTGTTTCGCCACAAATTTAAAACTATTTGTCAGTATTTTTTAATGAATAAAAGAATGTACTCAGAATATATATTTGAATAATTTTTGAAATATATTAAAAATATTATTCTTTATATATTTAAAAATGATTTGAATATTTCAATTTGTATACATTAATAATTCAAATACTTAACTTGACAGCAGCAATTACAATATAAAAAAAAAAAATAATAATAAACCCCACTTTTCTATTTTTACTATCTAAAAAACGAGCACTTTTATCAATTGAAATATCAACGAATAATAAAATGAAAAAAAAAGAGTGTTTCTTATCATCTGTCGTTGTATATACGTAGGACCTAAGCTTTACAGAAACCAAAACTGAGTGTCATGCAGTGAGCGATTATTTTTTTTAAACTGTAGATAGACATTATAGTAAATGATTTTAAAAAAAGTGATTATCAACAAGATGTACTTATCGATTTATGAAAGGCCAGTTAAAAATATTTCACAGGACTCTTCGTTTTGAAACAATTTAATTGATTTACATAACATTTTATGTAACACTAGACAATTATGACAAACTGACAATATGCGTAGTTCATAGGTGATACTCAAACTACAACCAAATTTAAGCGATTTATATGTTTGTAATTTTATAAATACTCATATATTATTATAATGTACATTTATCCAATTTTATTGGTGATATTATATCGTATATTTGATCATATTAATATGTTTTGAATTTTAATGATGTTAAGTATCAAAACCACTATCAGTCTTAATACCTACCTACCAACTTAGTATAAATAACTATTGTTATCAGTTTTCGGTAATACTTAAAATTAAAAAAATATATAAGCTTTTTCGTTTTTGAAATGCATGACTTTTAATAAAAAAAATAATGAAATATGATGCAGTGTATTTTTAAATAGATTAATTATTATTTAAGAAAAAAGAAAACTTGTTTATGGAAATAACATTTTTAATTTTTTATCAATAATATTTGCTGGTAGAATATATCTGTGATTAGTTTGAATTGTTTTATCTTATTTGTCATAAGTCTAACATAATAAATAGGAATAAAGTCAAAGTACAAATTAAATGGACTTACCATGCAAAGTCTGAAATTGTTTAGCGTTACCACTTTTACTCGTTGTCACTCATTAAATATAATGATATTAGAGAAATAAACATCCGCACTGTTAACACAATATTAAAAACAAAAATAATATTGTCTTTTTGATTATTTAAAATATTAAAATAAATGGTGTCTATTTCTTTTGTCGGATAGTTATTATGTTCTGCAGCTGTTGAGTAATCAGTGGCACGTCAATATTAATAAGTCAAAGTTTAAGGTCTGGCAAGGTAGGGATATTATCATACACATTTTCACGTCTTATCGTTAATACACGAGAATACTCGTAATATCAATGAATGAATTATAGTCAGCATTTATGTAATTAAAATATTAAATAATGACTACACCACATATCTTTTTACAGCTTGAATGTAAATTATTATTTAATTATTTTACAATCAGGCAATGCAACGAACAGTGGACATTTTTTCAGAAGATCAAATTATTTGGCAAGTTGAAATTTAAAAAATTCAAAAAACGACGAATAACGTTTAATTATATTTAATAACCGGTGATAAAGCTGTTTACCTACCGCCCCACTACCATGATAAAAAAATATTATGTTATATTATTGGGACTAATCACCAACACGTGACTTGATTAAATTTATATAAATTATATATATTATAATATGTTATATTTATATTATATCAATATATAGGTAATAGGTTGCAACCATACTTGACCAGCGTTCCAACCCTATATTTTGACCTCCAACCCTATATTGTAGGACGATTGCAATTGGAGTTAGGAGTAATGCACATCTATTGAGTTATTAGTTTATTATTTATTATGGATCACGTCCGAAGCAATAGTAGGTAATTTATTTTTATAATCACATTTGTAATTTTCGTGAAATTATTTGGGAATAAAAGTATTTAATTGAGTGTCTTAAAGATCTAAAATACCACCTAAATACAAATAATACAACGAAAAATTGCCTATTGTAGGCAATTACAATGTATATTTATATAGGTATTTGAATAATAATTTAATATTTTAACGATACAAACCAAATGGTTTACAAACACACGGTATTTTGCATTTACAAATAAATGCGTTTTCGAAAACTACCTATTTTGTATATTTAAAAACGTACCACATACATTTAGCGTACGATTCCCATACAATATATAGTTTGATACCAGTCTTGTCAAGTATTTGATTAGATTTATTTAAATAAAAGTATCCAAATACTTTTTTATTGGAATACTATTTGAAATACTTTTTAAAAAAATTATTCAAATACATATTCTGAAAGTAGAAGTGATATTCACAATAGTGCACTGGATGCCACTGGATGCAGAAGTAAACGAACCCGTCGGTTATCAATCTGTGTGAACGAATCTATCAAATTTTCGATGAAGATGTAATAGCTCTTTTATTATACAATATTTAAAATGGTCATTGTAGGTCAGGCTGTGTAATAAAATGACAATTTTATCCATTCAAAAATATCCAGATACTTTTTAAATAAACCAATTTTTTCCTACGAATAATATGAAATGTACTAAATATTTCAAAGGATGTGGATCCATTGATTTTTAAAGTACCGAATTTGCTTAAAACATTATGTAGGTTGATCCATGAAACAAAATATGTGTTGTTAATTTTTGATAGAATACAAATTTTTACATATATACAAAATAAAATAATTACATTCCCCATGTTATAGGTTAGCTTTTTTTAAATTGAAAAACAACAAATTTTAATAATGCTATTTAGAAAGCGATCTTTCTACAAATTATAAACATTTTTAATATTAATGAATTTTAAACCTATTTAAAAACATCCATTTTTTATATTGAATAAATAAATACCTATTTCACAAGTCAGGTTGAGTCATTGAGATTATTCTAAAAAGCTAATAAATACCGAACGAGTTTTATTATATAAGAGTGACTATATAGAGATATCACGGAGTAATATCTAGTCATCTAGACATTTTATAGTTTATGTTTTGTATATTAACATTTTAGCTCCATCAAAGTTTGAAAGTAAAATAATGTCTGTGTTATCGATATTAATACTATCAAAACACTAGAAGAATAATAAAACATTTATTAGTTTTTCACAATATTTTATAATAATATACATTATTTATATATATTTCTTAGTATATAAATATATAGTTAACAATAGAATAGTAAAAATTATATAATAATTTACAAATTTATAAATAGTTTATAGTATACAAAAGTAAAATTACATAATAATAAGTAACAATCACGCTTTGCGTTCACAAATATTTTTCATTTTAATCTCGTGTAATGTCATCGATTCAACTCCATTGAGATCAGGTTGAACTGTAATGATAAAAACATTTGAAAAATTAAAAACACATTTAGATTTAAATATGGAAATAACTTCCTATCAAGGGAAAATTAAAATTTCACTGTTTGTATTTAGGCCGTGATAATTTTACATTTTTCAAAATTAATTACTCCTTATACTATGAACATTGATCTTTTGCGTCCTAAATTTCACCAAAAATGTTGGTTTTAAAAATTATACAGAATTACATAATATTGGTCTAATAGTCTATTATACTATAATTTTAAAGTTGAAGGATTTGGCGTTGATATGAATAACAATAAGTTGAGTTATCAATTTATTGTAGTTACAAATTTATAATCTGCTTATAAATGTATTGAACTTTTATTAAACAGGATAACAAACTGTGGGTATTCCTACTGCACATAATAAGTTATGAACTATATAGTTAAATATGCATTTATTTACGAATATGTAATATATTTTTTGGGAACAAGTTATGCTTATACTTTATAGGGTCAAATAAATAAATGAACACTTCTTGAATAAATATATACGAGTACCTACTTGATTTTTCATAAAATTAAATGATCTAATTTATACCTTCATGGCTATATCTATGGAAATATTTTTTCAAGCTAAGTTTGCCCAATCTAATATTTTTATTATTTTTTGTAATTACTAATTTGCAGTATTGTTTAAATAAAACTTTTAAACTGTTATCGGGCGTTTTGATCGACATTTAATTTCAAGTAACATCATTTTTATTTTTTTAACTGAAATAGATACAAGTACCAAAGTAACCATCGATTATTTTTATACTTCGGGGGAATCGTAGAATGTTTTAATACAACAAATTCCCGAGTCAATCAACGCATCAATTAAAACGTTCTCGAATGCAATCTTGTATACATATTTTTTTAATCAATGTATCCAAAATAAATCGTCTGTAGGTGTAACACTGCAAGTAAAATACACGCGCTATTTAACTTTATTGTGGCCAACAAAAATATACAAAGATAATAGGAAATATAATTTATTTCGTAGTGGCTTAATACGGTTTTATTATATTATAGTTCCGATTGTTGAAATACCCTGCAGCTTTCCACCACGAACATGAGTTGAAGAAAAAAACAATTAGGTACCTAGTTAAAAGTCAGCGTCTGAATACTGGAAGAGAAGCAATCGGAAACAAATGCGAAAAAGGTTATTCTAATTGTTCGATACAATATAATGAGTGTTGACCACGGGTAAAATAACTTAAATAATAGTAAAAAGAAGCTCGAATATTTAAATGATAGAACCACGATAACTGATGTATACGATTAATATATTGACCACAGTTAAAGATATTATAATATTGAAAACGATCATACAGTAATTTCATCGTAGGGTATACAATTTTACCAATGGATCAGAATTAAACTAGTATAGGTAGGTACCATAAAATAATAAAGAATTCGGTAGATGAAGAACGTGTTCACAGCTGTTTGTCAATATATCAACGGTGCTTGGCACTGATCGTTTGTATATTATGTAGTTATTAATTATTTACTATACACTTATTTTACGTACCTACTTACATTAAATCGGCTTTTTCACAAAAATTCAAAATACATATAGTCACAATGTTTTATTTACAAACGTTTGATACAATTTGATACCATAAATTAAAGTTGAAGATTAAAAGAAATGTGTTGCTCCAATACTATGACAGACAGAAAATAAACTCAATACCAATAACAATTAAGGTATGTAACTATGTAATAATAATAATTTTTGAATAAATGTGAAAGTGTGGTAACTAAATCTGTAACAATGATAGATATTTAATAAATTGCTGTAAAATATCGTTTTGAAAAAAAAAATTATATGGTAATAAAATATTAATGTTGTATTTTCTAATCTATAGACCTATAAATATATAAATATTATAAACCAACATAATGGGATGTATAAATAAGATGTTCTTGTAAGACAAAATTACAGCGATTTAATGAAAAAGAATAAACTATAATATGACGAAATATGGATGGCCAAATTGTCAAAAAATTACACGATTTAAAATTTGAGTGTTAATTTCACGAAAAAGCGGTGGGTACTTGATGGATTTTTCATATTTTAGCAAGTTTAAAAACTCGGTTCCCGTGAAAAGGTTGATTTTACTAAGACATGTGAAATGTATAGTAAAGCTAAAAGTGTACATACTAAAATTAAATTTCTTAATAGAATCTTGAAGCGGAACCATAGACAAGATTTTAACGTTCAGTGTGGCTTCCAGTATAGCCGCTACACATTCCTTCGCGTTCATCAGTTCGAGTTGACATGACTCGGATTTCAGTTCATTTATCAACGATTTTATTCCCTGAAAAAAAATAAACAATAGATTCAAGTACGACGCTCTTGCATAAAACATAATGATCTAATTGTATAATGTTTTTAAATGACGTGTCTCTAGCAGACAACAAGAATAAAAGATTAAACTACATACCTGATATAAATCATAATTATTTCTCGACTAGAACTTGAAATATTACAGTACATAACGAACGACAAAAGTTATTTTTTAAGTGTCAACCGCTAGACGGAGGGTAGTGATAATAAGTTTTTTGGGAAACACTAGCTACAACGGTTGTATTGCAATTATATAATACGAATTCTAGGGCAACAATGAGTACACTTACTTGGGCAGCTGTGAAGTCGGTCTTGTCGAAATGCACGCAGTCCACGATTATGAGATTCGGTTTATTCGGACGTTCCGAAGACGACATCTCGGCAATAATCCGTTGTCGCATAAAGTCCACCGCCGGGAAAAGTAGACCGCTGCTGGGCCTCACCACCCATTTCACGTAACCCGAGTTCTAAAAAAAATTAGTTCGTCGTTCGAATTCAGTAGGTATAGAATATAACAATATGTTGTAACTGAGCTTCGTCATATAACGATCGGAAAATTCAGATGATTATTATGTAAAAGTTGGCGATGCTGGGAGAGGGGGGGGGGCACAGACCAGGCATTTGCCCAGGTCCCCGTCTTGTAAGTTAGGGCCCAAAAACTTATTTTTCCAGGGGCCCATAAAACCTTGTAGAACCCAAAATTAGGATATAAAAACTGTATAAAAAAGGGTTGAAAAATAAAAAATGGTTCTGTTTTAAATATTATAATTTGTTCGGGTTTTTTTGATTTCCAATAATAACATAATATTTTAAATTTTAGTAATTTTCATTAAAAATCTTGGAATAATTATTGGGACTTTGTCTAGAAATTCAAAATAATTGATACCTATACTAAAGTAATCAGTGGCGCAACCAGGATTTTTTCAAGGGTGGTGTCCGCCTGTAGCGTATACAGTAGTTCCCTAAATTTCAGATGACTGCTATTTATTGTTCATTGAAAAATGTATACCCAATATATTTAGTTAAAAATCACATATAATAATTTTAGTAGTTGTCGAATGTTAAGGCATTTTACAAAAATATTATACATAGGTATTAGTCATATTACAATATTACAAAATCTAAAAATCGTTTTTTTTTCTCTGATTTAACTCTTTTATGACGTCATGTGTATCAACTTTAATTTTACGGTGAATATTCAATGCTGCTAATCCATTTAGTCTATTGTCTGCTATTGAGTGTTTTGATTCTTTCTAAAGTTGAAAAAGACCTTTTAGCTTCACAAGTTGTCACGGGTAACGTTAAAAGAATCATCAGTAGTTTTTAAACGTTGGGATATAGATTTTTATTACAATTACTGATTACTTCAATAACAGTAACCATTTTTAAGTTGGTTTCCAGCCGTAGTTTAAAAACTTGATGATGCTAAATTTTTACTTCAGCTAAAATCTTTAATAAATCTTCCAAATCGTTTGCATAAAATTCCACCATAGTTTTGATTAATTTTTCTTGTTTTTCAGTAAGAGGAGCAATTGGAAAAATCATTTGAAATCCTTGAAGAATTTATTTATGTTTGATAAATCTTTCATTTAACTGACTTATAAATGAATCTAAAAAATATATATGAATTAAAGCTCTAAAGTTATCGTAATTTTCTACCGGATTTACCGTCATTAATGTTCCATAATCACGATGTCCCATAAGACAATTCCTAGTCTTCTACAAAAAATCAAAGACTCGATTACAGGAATAATTATTTTTCTATTCAATTCTATTTGAATTTTAGCGGCTTCATTTAATTGTAAATCAACAGAATCTTGTTTACCAGCTTCAATAGTAACAAAGTTTTGATATTGTTCAACCGATTGAAGGTGATAATTACATTTTTCATGAAAATTAAATTGTTCTATTGCTTTATAGTTAATACCACATTTTAAAAGGTTTAAGAAAAAGATTACCCAAGTCCTGAGACTCGATACTTTCTGCTGTTTTATCAAATATAACACAATACTTGCTATACGCCCCGTCATTTGTTTGTGAATACGCAAGCCATTTCCATTTGTCCAACCAACTTAATTGAAACTTAAATTTTTTTTTTTTAGAACTCAATTATGGGAATACAAATGTTCTTTCTGAGGTCCATATTTTTTGAAAATATTCCATTTTTGCTTTATTTGAAAGCTTTTGACTTTGACCAACATATAATTGAATATCAAATAAACTAACCTGATTATCGCAGTGTACATGTTCATGTTCTATTTGATGGCTGAAACAAGAATATTCGTTATCCGGACTAGGTTTCTCGATGTTTGTCGATGACTACGTCAATTCGTGCCGTGGTACTTTATTGACAACAAAAAATTCTGTTATACTTTTATTAGCACGTTTACTCATTTTATTTGATCGACGGCGGCAATAACCTTCGAATAACTGAACTGCATGAACTGACATAATAAAAACTCGTAGATACAGACAGTCAACACAAATATACAGCGATAATTCGATAAGATTAGCATTTAGATAAACTAGTGGTTTTCTTTATCGCATTCTCCAGTTCCCGTTTTATCGCAATATATAATAAATAATGAATAGTGCACATAGTTATAATACAGGTATGAGATATCTGTACTTAACTATCCTATGCTGTATAGTATAGATATATGTGGGTTATAATAAAATGTTTATTTTTTTAAACATAATAAATTTCCAAATTTGTTAGTATACTATATGGACAAAAAACATTTTAACAGTTATAACACATTATTATTTCTAAAGTTACGGTTCAAGGGGGTTGTCCAGATACCTAAAACACCTCCCTTGGTTGCGCCACTGAAAGTAATATTGTTTTTTATGATACTTAATATTATATTTTTATTGTTATGTTAGTTAATAAAAAAATTGGTACCTATATAATTTATAAAATTACAAAAGACTAATGTATTATATTTGTAACCCATACAAAAGTTTGTTTTGTAAATGCATGTGTCTTGCTGTATCAAAT